>NC_047019.1:2965410-3037206 GCF_902652985.1 Pecten maximus | reverse complement strand
GTATATCTCATCATGAAGGATTCTGTAGTGTGTGCCAACTCAACTCCAAACCCACACCACTTTAACTTTGTGTAAAAGATTTATGTTGCTGTTAAAGCCAAAATTGTTACTTTTCCCAAAGCAGCTAATACATCGGTATTAATCTGAATGCAGGTCTGAAATCCTGCCCCTAGTTAACCATACAACGTGCTTCATCAACAACTAAGAATAAATGTTTTAAAGAGTGAGAAATGGATTCCAAATAAATAGATTTATTCAAAATATTTTCTGGATTGCCAAAAATGTACTTCACTTTCAATATTCCGAATTGATGTTGCCAAATTTCCTCGCTTTGATAGTTCTTGAGAAATAATCGAATTCAGTGTGGACAAATTACCACAACAAATAGAAGCATCTGTCTAGCTGTGCCATTATGCCAAATCAACATTGCTGTTTATTCACATTTTAGAAACAGAATAGTAAACACTAGACCTACTCAGTACTCTTTTCTACTTTAAGATATACAACTGTACTTCTACGTTAATTTGGGAAGGGTGCGAAAAGGGAGGGGGGCTTTTGAAAGGTGGATGCCAGGCTATCTTCCGCTCAAATTATGTATTGCCCAATGATGGCCCGGGCTTGTTGAATCAATTATTCAACTGCACGGGTATACAGGTGCATGGAAGGAGGGTGGATTTTTATCATGCAGGTGCAGTTGTAAATTGTCCTCTTGTCTTCAAAATCACATGGCAATTTGAAATATTATACCAAACGTTTATTTTAGATATCAGGCAAGACGAAGAGACCACCAAAACAAAGTGCCCTCATAAGGGGTACTTATTAGATGGTATTAAAAATTAAAATGAGGGAACCCCCCTCCCCTCCGCATTAATTGTTTACATTTATTTCCAAAATGCAACCCACTGTAAACAACGAATCGCTTGATTTTTCTGCAAAATTATTACTGCCAATGAAAAGAGCATATTCCAAAACCCTTTGATACACACTTGATATCAAATGTCAAACTAACATCACATAACAATTTATAAATTATTTTCACCTCGTGGAATTCAAGAAGTCTTGGCCGCCTCGAACCACGTGCTGCTGTTCAATCTAAGATGGGTCAAACGGAAACGGAAATAAGTTGTAGGAATCAGAGTTATAATAATATTCACGTTTTCTGGGCTAAAACCACAGTAAGCACCATAAAAATATAACAACATCGATTTTTTTTGCTGCGATGAAAAGGTTAATAAAGATAATATTATCATTACGATATTACTGTTACATTTTTTCTCGTTCAAAAATATAATTTTCTTATAACCAGCTGGTTTGTTTACATTCGAGTGCGCAGGCCCACAAGCCAGGAAGTGAAGAAATTAGCCAATCAGACGGTGGTTCTTGCGTATTTTCCGGATGTATATGATATCTGAGGAATCATGGGAAATTTTTGTTCGGAATGCTTCTAAGTTGTAGCAATAACACGTTATGATTTTGGCGCGAAAATATTCTGCGGGATCGTAAGCAAGGTATTGTGAAGAAAGCAGAAGCAATGTAAGTTATTTCTCTAGTATCAAACGTAAAACAAGGCGATAGCATTACACTGTGTAGACTTGAAATGTAAATGCAAGATTTTTTTCTTTGACACTGATGGAATTGATGTCGAAAAAACATTTGCCGATGAATTTTCCGATAACATTTAAACAGCACATTGACTTTAGAGTTGTGATGCTGTCTTTACAAGATCACACAACTATTTCACATTGTTTACGAAATGACGTGAATGTATGTTTTTTGTGCCAGCAACGATGAAATATATCTTGCCTTGACCTACTTATGTACAATTGTCAAGACGCAATCATTTGGAAATATTTTCTATTGTATTCGCCTATATTTATAATGCATGGTGAGTACACATTATCATTACTAATAAAAGTGCAGTGTCCTAAGATCGTGACGTCTTTCTGTAGGTATTGTTAGGGAGTGGCTCAATAGAGAAAGAATTAATTTATGCGATAAATTATGAAGCTATTTTTAGTATTCGATTTGATTGTACCTTTAAACTTGTGATAATCATATATCTGGTAGGATCTATTATTAGATATTTTGAATTACAGATGAAAGTGATGTGCATTTATGCAAAATTGGAAAAAATTGAAGTTGGTCCCATTTGGCCCTAGTTAAAGGGACATCACGGTAATCCAATTTTTATTTTGTATTTTTTCATATTATAGGGTATATCTTTAAAAAAAATATCCTTATGAACAATAACCATTCGAATTTGATGATATATGTATATAAAAAACATCAATTATTAATTATAAAAAGGTTATCACAATTCGTTGATCAATAGTCTGAATATGCAAATTTTGTGACCTATACGATAACACGCATGCGCACAACACACTAAAACACCTGAAAACAAAAATGGCTTCCAATGTGAATCGACTGCGGTTGAAAACGATAACAGCTTCCGCAATGAAGAGAATAATTGGAAAATGGGTCAAACACAATCCTAGAATTAAACTGGGGAAGCAGTACAATGCAGTTCAAACATGAAAACAGCAGTACGTAATACGGACGCTGCTCGTATTCTGCTTGATTGCTGAATAGTAGGTCATGACAATCTCGGTAATATTTACACAAACTCGGTAATATTTATACAGTCTGTACCAGTACATCGCTACTGTCACTATACTATATGTACGGTGTTTACACTTATTTACACATAAATATATGTGCCGGAATATATACAGAACGTGTTATTTAACATTTAAACCACTGTATAATATCGTTGTCCAACTAATCCAATTCGCCTTGTAAACTATCGTGTGTTTGTGTTGCCTCGATTTCAAAACAGTTACGTGATGATTTAAAAATAATTTCCGCGCTAAATTTAGAGGGGGATTCCCAACTAAATCAAGTGGTCAAGCTGGACATGAGGATCGACTGTGAACATTGGGACAGCACAGAAATATAACTGGAAAGGAACAAAACACGTACATTCATTGAAAATTACAACGTTTTTACCGTGATGTCCCTTTAAGCATATTGCATTTTGGAAACCAACATGACCGGCAAGAGGCCATCTTTAATTTTGACATTTGATGTTAAATTTTGTTCCTGCTAAATGGACTTGATGGGCGCCTAGATCCCTCTGGGATCTCTTGTTTTTAAACTTAATTTTATCTAAACTTTATATGGGATGATAATTTGTCACTCAATTACTGACAAGAACAGGATTTTTCATTCCTTTTGCCTAGATTTTCATGTTGAAGTTTATTATGTAGAATCTAAATAGGAAAATTGAAACACACACCAAACCTTGTATACTTTTTAAAACCAGGCCTGCAATATGCCACTAGAGAATAGACAAGTATTTTTTCCTGGTGTTTGCCATGTGTTTTAATTTGTTTTTGTGTATGGGAAGTCGTATTACTATAAAAAGGTGGATGATTGGTTAATAGACGTTTTGCATAATTCACCCTCCGCCATCTTTGATCCAGGTCATTTGCCACAAATCAAAGCGATTAAACTTTTCCCTGCAACAACAGTACACTGGACCACTACGGAGGTGATAGTTTTAGCAGTGTTTTCTCCGTTTAGAAAATAGATATATGGCACTAAGTTTTACATGCCTAAATCTTGCTGTCTGCCATCAGAGATACTCATACTAACATCTTTATATATATATGTTAGATATTGATAAATATAGCTTTTCTACATTTTAATTTGTTGTTATCATGGGGAACATATCCATATACCAGCCATGAATATGGTAAGCTTGATGATACATCCCTATGCTTGAAATCTGGATGTTGCTTTAAGTCTTGATATTGAAAAATGTGAACTTTATTCATGTCACAACAATTGAAAAACAAGATATACAAACTTATATGAATCGCTCTTGTTGGTACAGTTGGAAGCGTACAAGGGGTTTTACTGTGGGAGAAAGCAGCATCTGGAGATCCCCATCATCCATGTGGTAGGACAGGCGATCCCACACATTTTCACATCCAATCGGGAATCAAACCCCTGACCACCTTGGTGAAAGGCAAGTGTAATACCACTATGCCAACCAGCCACACAAGTCTAGATGTTGTGCCGGTGGCCATTTATAGTCATACAAATGCAGTTACAGAGCAACCCGCTTATTTGCATAGCCCTTTTTCCATGACAAAATATGCAAATAACCGGAGTATTCGTATAGGTGTAGATCGTCAGGTAGGTACTCAAAACGGGCGCTATATGATTGTTTACGTTATTTGCATTAAAAACATATTAAAAAAAAAACATTATTTAAAATATAAGAGTAAATACGAAATAAATGGGTTGTTATTCTTTGTAAATGTACAAATATTTGCATATACATTTGTACTTCATCGTTTACTACTTGTCACTCCGAGTCTGTGGGTCCGAAATCGGTCATACACGCGTGGGTTGGCACTACGATGTACAATGTGATCGTTTTAATAAACATTCATTATCGTCTTGAGATGTGTTTTGTTCCTGCTATGAGTATATTAGTTGTTTGATCATAGATGATGAACTACTTAAGCAATAGACTGTCTTAAATGACCGTGAGATGTGCATTGTCATTTGGGTTTGTTTTGGAAAATGGCACACACACACAAAGAGTTGTCGTTCCTTACACATATGCCCCCACTGTTGGGGATCAGTTATATGTCAGTCGTCTTTCAGAGTTGCTTCTCATCATCAATGAAAGAACTGATCTGCAAAGGCGTCACAGAGGTCACCTTGAGAACCTTGACATCAAAGCATTTATTAAAGATGTTGCTGTTCCATTTATAGACAGTTTGATTGGAGAAATCAATGATGCTTTCTACATGCACCCTGTGTTTGATGCTTTTCGGAAGGCTCTGGATCCTAGTATGATCGAAGCCAATGCCAGTGCTGTTGATCTTCAAAACCATGGAAAGGTACTATAAATATCAAGTAGGCCTATATTCACTCCAGTTATGCTCTAGAATTAGAAAGAATTGAACTTGTTGATTTTTTAAATCTTTATTTATTGGAGACCAACACAGTCCTTGTTCAATTTAAATACAATAACTGATCCTTCAATGATAGTTTTTGATTCATTATTAATATAATCATTAACAATAAGTCAGACATTCACAGCTGTTTTGACAAGTATTAAAATGTTAATCATAATTAAACGCAGTTACCTCGACTCATCCTAGACATTTTCTGTTTATTGACTTAAGTTTTTTTACCTTAGGAGGCATTGACTGTACTTTGTGGACACTATGGGGAACCTGGAGAGGACATTTTCCAAGGTCATGTGACAAGATGTGAGAGGGATCTTGATCCAGATGCAACTGAAGCTGAATACTGTGCCTTCAAGCATCAAATCAAAATCATGAAAAGGTCAGTACTAATCGAATAGGAAAGTTAAAAAAATAAAAAAGATTAATAATTAAGTATAATCAACATCATTTCATTACAATAACTCTTCATATGATAATAAATTTCCTGAACTACCAAAGACTTTACTGCTGAGTTTGATTAATAAAGACTATGAACCTGATCTTCACTAAAGGTTTATTAATCTGAAATAAAGTAGTTCTGTATTTGCTACATCACTTCAAAAATATTTTGTATAGGCTAATATAAAATTAATTTAATTAAATCATTTGTTCATTGACATGATCCATAATCATACATGTATTGCACATTGCAGAATTTTTGCAAAAATCATGAAATAATTTTTTTACAGAATGAAAGCCAGAAATCCACAGCCTTCCAATAGTAATGAGGGTGACCAGGTTAACAATCTGCTGTCAATGTTTTTAAAAGTCTCTGGGGATCCTGTACTCCAAGAATCTTTTCCAATGATGTGCAAGCTTCTGTACCTGGTGAACATTATTCCAGCATCAACGGCCTCAGTGGAGAGGAGCTTTAGCCAAATGGCTTTGCTAAAAACCCCAATGCGCAGCAGATTGAGTTGCAAGTCAATTAATGCAATAATGCGCATTAACATAGAGGGAGCCAGTACCCTGACGGAATATGAGTTAGAACAACTTGTTCAAAACTTCAAACTTGCAAAAGATCGGCACTTGTCCCTGTAAAGTACATTGTACAAGTGTAATATCAGTGATTAAAACATCAAAACAGTATTAATTGGTGTTAAAGTTGTTTATTTTGTAATACAGAAAGTTTTACAAATTTTCCCAATTACCCCCTTTTACGACGTAATTTTCCCAATTTGATGATTTTTGGCGATTCCCAAAATACCCAGGAAAGTCCCTGAAGTGAAAATTGGTTTGAAACAAAAAATGTCTGTACTGGAACAGTTGTCAATGAAAAATGAGTCTGATCTTAAAGCTGAAAAAGAAAGGAATGCAAGTGTGTTGAAAAAACTGTTTCAATCAATATACTTTATCATCAGGAAGAAATGGGCCCAAACAAATTTTGAAGATTTTGTGAGATTTGTTGCAAGTTTAGGTGTAGAGGATATTGCCAGGCATATTGAAATCGCACCACCACAGGCTACTTACCTATCAGTTAAAACTGCCACAGAATTAATTGAATTAATAGGGGAGAACATTGAGCAAAGCCTACTGGACTCTCTACGCAAAGCCCCATTTTACAGTTTGCTAGCTGATGAGAGCACCGACGAGGCCAACAAAACACAATTATCTGTGTTTTGCCGCTGGTACCATGAAAGTCACTCCAATTTCACAGACCACTTCATGGGTTTGGTTGAAGTTCAAAAGACAGACAGTGCCACCCTGATGGATGTCCTCCACGGTTTTCTCATAGCAAAAGGGATACCCATTGAAAAATGTCGGTTTGTTGCCTTTGATGGCACCAACTCGATGAGTGGCATTCGTACTGGTAAGTATACTATTCAATAAAAAATGAACTTGTAAAAATAATAACATGAGAAAGAGAAATAAAAACAACAACATTAGATTAAGTCAAAGATGAGCACTTTTAAGATTACTGCCTATATCCTCAAACTGTCTCCATGATCAAGTTAATAATTTATTATTATTAGTTACAGTGGGATTCACTCTGTCACTATGACTGTGTTGAAATATTAATTGATTATTTAAATTATATTGTAAATATTGTTAAATAGTATACATGCTCATTTATCAATATTTTTCTACATATCTGAAACATTTCATTTCCAATTTTGTAGGTCTTCAAAGACGATTTAGGAACTATGCACCAAAGAGCCTGTACATCAACTGTCGCTGTCATCGCCTTGCCCTCTGCCTTAAACATTTGATGAAAACATTTCCTTTACTTGTTGAGGTAGATGAGGCTTTACTTGCGATATGGAAATTGTTCAAGTACTCCCCGCAAAGGTTTGCTGTGCTGCAAGATGTTCAAGTTGTATATGGCATGGACAAGTTGATGTTGATCAGGGCTGCTACAACTAGGTGGTTGTCACATGGCAAAGCATGCGTAAGGTTTATTGAGAGGTACGAGTCGGTGCTTGATGCTCTGGACCAAATATACCAACAAAAACGTGAACCAGAGGTATTTGGATTGAGATCTATTCTTGTACAGAAAAATGTTGTTGCCATGATCTGCGTGTTGAGTGATGTGTTGAAACCACTGAACCATCTCAGCCTCTACCTCCAGAAAACAGATGTTGTACTGTGCAATGTGGAAGAGAAAGTGAAAGCAACAGTAACTGACCTGGAAGTCATTAAAGAGACTTATCTTGAATTTCAAGAGAACAATCAGATTGGGGATCAGTTATATGTCAGTCGTCTTTCAGAGTTGCTTCTCATCATCAATGAAAGAACTGATCTGCAAAGGCGTCACAGAGGTCACCTTGAGAACCTTGACATCAAAGCATTTATTAAAGATGTTGCTGTTCCATTTATAGACAGTTTGATTGGAGAAATCAATGATGCTTTCTACATGCACCCTGTGTTTGATGCTTTTCGGAAGGCTCTGGATCCTAGTATGATCGAAGCCAATGCCAGTGCTGTTGATCTTCAAAACCATGGAAAGGTACTATAAATATCAAGTAGGCCTATATTCACTCCAGTTATGCTCTAGAATTAGAAAGAATTGAACTTGTTGATTTTTTAAATCTTTATTTATTGGAGACCAACACAGTCCTTGTTCAATTTAAATACAATAACTGATCCTTCAATGATAGTTTTTGATTCATTATTAATATAATCATTAACAATAAGTCAGACATTCACAGCTGTTTTGACAAGTATTAAAATGTTAATCATAATTAAACGCAGTTACCTCGACTCATCCTAGACATTTTCTGTTTATTGACTTAAGTTTTTTTTACCTTAGGAGGCATTGACTGTACTTTGTGGACACTATGGGGAACCTGGAGAGGACATTTTCCAAGGTCATGTGACAAGATGTGAGAGGGATCTTGATCCAGATGCAACTGAAGCTGAATACTGTGCCTTCAAGCATCAAATCAAAATCATGAAAAGGTCAGTACTAATCGAATAGGAAAGTTAAAAAAATAAAAAAGATTAATAATTAAGTATAATCAACATCATTTCATTACAATAACTCTTCATATGATAATAAATTTCCTGAACTACCAAAGACTTTACTGCTGAGTTTGATTAATAAAGACTATGAACCTGATCTTCACTAAAGGTTTATTAATCTGAAATAAAGTAGTTCTGTATTTGCTACATCACTTCAAAAATATTTTGTATAGGCTAATATAAAATTAATTTAATTAAATCATTTGTTCATTGACATGATCCATAATCATACATGTATTGCACATTGCAGAATTTTTGCAAAAATCATGAAATAATTTTTTTACAGAATGAAAGCCAGAAATCCACAGCCTTCCAATAGTAATGAGGGTGACCAGGTTAACAATCTGCTGTCAATGTTTTTAAAAGTCTCTGGGGATCCTGTACTCCAAGAATCTTTTCCAATGATGTGCAAGCTTCTGTACCTGGTGAACATTATTCCAGCATCAACGGCCTCAGTGGAGAGGAGCTTTAGCCAAATGGCTTTGCTAAAAACCCCAATGCGCAGCAGATTGAGTTGCAAGTCAATTAATGCAATAATGCGCATTAACATAGAGGGAGCCAGTACCCTGACGGAATATGAGTTAGAACAACTTGTTCAAAACTTCAAACTTGCAAAAGATCGGCACTTGTCCCTGTAAAGTACATTGTACAAGTGTAATATCAGTGATTAAAACATCAAAACAGTATTAATTGGTGTTAAAGTTGTTTATTTTGTAATACAGAAAGTTTTACAAATTTTCCCAATTACCCCCTTTTACGACGTAATTTTCCCAATTTGATGATTTTTGGCGATTCCCAAAATACCCAGGAAAGTCCCTGCCACAATGCAACGCGCCTAGTAAACAATCATGGCGATCGCAACCTGCCGCAGCGAGTGTTCAAGTGCACAGAACACAGGTTTGGATCGATGCTATAATAAATAAAC
Source organism: Pecten maximus (assembly GCF_902652985.1). Classification (NCBI taxonomy): domain Eukaryota; kingdom Metazoa; phylum Mollusca; class Bivalvia; order Pectinida; family Pectinidae; genus Pecten; species Pecten maximus. The sequence goes on along the minus strand of NC_047019.1, from coordinate 3,027,789 downwards.
AAATCTCATCAAAAGATGAGACATATCAATATTTTATTCATTAATTCTTCTTCACAATGCTACTGATATGGTCTGGATAATAACTAAATGTCGATATCGATGCATCGAACATAACCTGTTGTGACGAAGTGGGAACCAATGATTAGATAACGTTGTACATCGTGTCGAATCAATATGTAAGTTAAAAACACTTTTCATAAAACTTTTATTACGGGAAAATCACAAAAATACCCTAAAATCAATTAAAAATTTTTCAATTTTTTGGAATTTTTATATGCATATAAGCGGGAGTCGGTGTTTTAGTCGATGCAAATACACGGGATTAAAATACAAAGATAAAGAAGAACAAAATCGGGACCTCAGAATTTTATGCAAATAAGCGGGATATTCAAATAACCGATATGCAAATAAGTGGGCTCCTCTGTATATTGATATACACTTTTTGGATGATGTTAGTGTTCTAAATGACCTGAAATAGGCTTAAACAAATGGAGGTTCAAGGGTAGAAATAAGAAATTATTCCAGCTGGACCAAAGGGCTTGCCAATGAGAAAATCTACTGGCCATTCTGTAATTTAAATGGCCCTGGTAACTTGGATCTGGAGCGCAGCGTCAGGTCGCCCCCCCCCCCCCCCCCCCCCCCGAAAAAAATTTAAAAACGTAGAAGCTCTCTGGTGCATTCTAGAAGAGTATTTTGAGCCAGAAAATTGAGTTTTTAAAATTGTTTTAGAATGTTTTTTGTTTTTTTTTTGATGAAAATTCACAACATTGTTATTTGCTTATAGGCCATGGTTATGCACAAAATATCATCCATGTTTTTGTTAATGTAACTGTTTAAATATGAGACCTATGTGATATTAGCATGTCAGAAACTGTTGATCAAAACATTTTAGTTCAATATGATCAGACATCAACTTCATTATCAAGTATTTATAAAAGTATTATATGTTATCACATTCTCATGATAAGGAATATAAACGATGACTTTAATGATACATGTGACATAAAACTTGCAGCTGTAAGTTCTGGCAGTTGTTGATCATGAGATCAGTTGGGAATGGATGAGAAGATTTTTAAATTCAAAAGAAATTTAAAAAAAGGAAATGCAAGTTAACAGGACACCGCTCTGGATGTTTATCTTTTGGAGGTGTAGTCCCCGTACGACGTACCTCCACAGGGCTCAAAGTGACGCCTATTTTAGTGGCCAGCCATTGGCCTTAAATTCAACATTAGCAACCAGTAACTGACCTATAAGGCGCCTGCATGGCCCTTAAAAAAAAATCGTGTAAATTTGCGATTTGGTTAATCTTTCAAAGGTCAATGCTGAAATGATGTTTACATTAGGAAAAGATACAGAGATGTTTAGACTAAACTGATTTTTATTTCTTTTATAAATTCAAGACAACTAGGCCAGGCGACTAACTTTTCCTATTGGTGCCTATATTTTATAACTTGGTAGCCAAATGGGCCACCTGGTAATAATTTCTACTTTGGTCCCTGCTCCATGAAATATATGAATAACCAAATTTGGTCAAATTTGTAGGCAACAGATTAATTGCATTGCAGAGGAACAATATGAAATTTGTTTATTAAAGTATTTAAAAGCTAAGCTTATACCTGTGCCTGTGGGATTAATCAACTGCACATGAATCACCATCCTCTCTGATTATAGCTATACTGTTGTTGAATATAAGATGTGAGGACCAACGCCATATTTTAGCATTGCTAAATTTGCTAAAGATGAGTCTGGACATTTTCTCTTTGTATTCTTTACAACGATATAATCATGTATATATATTATATAATTTCCACAAATGTGATGCTGATGATATGAATAAAAGAAATTGGAATTGTTGCGGTATTCAATTTTGATGTTACTAGTGATTAGAATGTAGTATTTCAACTGAAAACGACACAATGTGTAGAACATGATATCTGAGTAGTTTTCCCATTAATGACAACGTGCGATTTAAACAAAAATATCCTCAAAATTACGATGTTCAATGACTGAAAGCTATAGGCGCCGCCATGTTTTGTTTACAAAAGTTTAACCGCTTGACCTCTGACCGAAAATTGTGGCGTAATATGCAAAACGTCTATATTGACATGATTTCCAAGGGGTGATAATTATAACTAGGTCTTAACATTTTCAAAATATCACAATACCAATCCATTGGAGGACACCGTGTCACCACTATGTACATGTTAATTGTTACACCTGGCTGTAAAATGTATAAATGTACATATACATTTTTTTTTCATATGGCTTCCTGTTGTTGAACCCACTGTTGTGCAGATCACAAGCATAGATCTATTTGTGTAATTATCACAAGGAAATTAGTTGAGTATATATACCTATTGTATTATGACTTGACATAACTTATATTGACAATTTATTGACACTGTTAAAAATAATTCTTGTCCCCTTTTACCTATTGTATAGATACACAATGTAGACAAGTGTGCATATATTTAATAAATTATATTTTTCTTTACTCACAGAACATGGGACAAAGCAAAAAAAAAAACCAAGCCTTTCAGAAATCAATCAAATATGTCTAAAGGTACCAGTCATACTAATCTTAATTGTAGATGTTGGTCCCGAGTCCCCGACTGACCCTATTAGAGCTGTAACAATTCACGGTACATCAATTGAATCGAACCGTAGAGAAATAGCGATGTCAGAATCGTCACTTTTCCAAGAATCGCGATGTTTAGAAATGGTGGTGTGAGAAATAAAGTAATGAGTTCTTGCCCCTGGAGCTGCTCTTTAATTCAATTACAATGGCAGCAATAGAAGCAGAAGCCGACGGGTTAGTAATAGAAAATGTGTCAGCCGCATTTAAGTGTACTGTGTGGAAGAGTTTCTGCTAATTGAACCAGTAGAAAATGGGTGGCCTGCAGGCTATGTCAGGCGTCCCTGTCATACAGTGGTAACACCACAAATATCCCTTAGCAAAAAGGAATGGTTTTTCACCATTGAATTTCCATTGATTTTCCATTGATTTTCCATTTTAAAAGCAAAATCATTGAAATACCATTTTTAAATTCCATCTGATTTGTGTACGTATTGTTCACGATGTATGATCAAAGTTAATTTGGACGTCTGTACATGATAGAACAATTAAACAATATTGTCCATCTACTGTACATGCTATAATAAATATACACTGTATACCAAATGTATATATATAAACTACCAAATGTTTAACCCTTTCGCTGCTAAAGCGGCTGAAACCGCCCGTGTCCGTATTGGACTAAACCGCCCTAAACCGCCAGTGTTACCTGTGTGTGTTTTGCCTGCAGATTACTCACTTCCCCTTTACTTTCACTTTTAAGTCTCGCGAGATCTCGCTAGAGCACTACTTCCTGTTTATGCAGACAACATGGCTGCTGGCTATACGATGCATATCAGGTTAAAATTACGACCGTAAGCAAAATTTTGACAGAAAAAACGAAAGTGTCATAAAATGGCGGATCTAATGAAGTCAATTGATAAGTTTGTTCACTTTAGTAACATATTTTTTTCACGGATTTAATGAGAAATACTTCAGAAAAACTATCAGAAACATCAAAAGGACACGGGATGATATTGATGATGAATCCAGTGTAGATTTTTTCAGATAACGATCACGAAACATCGGTAGAGGACGACGATCCAGTCTGACAAAATTTTGAATTTTGAATGGGATGTTGACCTATTCGTGAATATTTTATCGGACTTCGCCGAATATACAGTGGCAATTTATCACTTGCAAATGGATGAAAAACACAGATTTCTTTTTCAAAAGTTAATTCCAGCTAAATATTTGGACATTAATGCTACTGAAACGAACAGGTAAGTTGATAGAATTGACCTGATAAAAAATGGCGGCCGTAATATATGACGAGGAATGTGCTTTCAATATCGTTGTGTGAAAACGTGATCTACCATGATTGAGCTGCATACGGGACTTGGAACAAATGGTATTTGTGTGTAAATGATTCTCAGACTAATTTAAATCGCCAATAATAAAAAAAACCATTAATAATATGTTTTTAAACCATATTTTGACATATTTACCTGTTGTTACCTGTGCTCGTTTGCACCTGTGATTTGGTTTATTACCAATTTTTATGGACTGTTATTTGGAAATAAAGTACTACCTGTAATAATAAGTGTAAGAGTTTTTACCTTAGAAGGACCCAAAACTTAATCAATACCAAATTCATGCTTGAAATTAAAAGCAGTTTTATTCCATAGTTTACCTGTGTGATTTACCTGTATTACCTGGGGTAAGACTTGAATCAAGTTTTGGAATTTTTGCTCTAGTTGCAATTGGTTGTTGGTTGTTAATAAGTGTGACTGTCAAAACTATATTTGATGCAGTAAAAACACACACAGGGACATTGTTATTCAATATTTTTATAATTTTCACCTTAATTACCATTTTTACCTGATCATATTACCTATAAATGATAACATAGGACCATAATGAATACATATTCTGAAGGGTAAAGGTACCAACCATTGCCACTCAAAATTTCATCAAAATCTATCAACAAATGACAAAGTTATCCTCAATAGAAAAAAACTTTCCAAAGAAGTCAAATTAGTCTCAATTAATTCAAATTATCCATATGCCTATATGGTAAGTAATGTGGCAACGAGAGGGTTAAACTCTATATATGTATGGATGAATGTGCATCAAAGTAAAATATTTCTGATTAATTATATCCATGCAGAGACATATATACAGAGAGATAAGTAACATGTTACACGTAGTGGCTCCCTTTATTCGTGACCACTCAAGCATATCCCTTATCGAGAGCGCAGGTAAATCGGGCTTTGCGCATGTGTGTATCGATGTATTGGAACTTATTCGACATGTTCTGGTTAATTCGCCATTACGTCAGACCAAAACATCGTCATTTTAAATACACACGGAAAGCACATCGTTTTATTTTGGCCACTACAAAAGTTACCACATTAACCCAAAACTATCAAACTTATGGGATATAGTCTTATTGATCATGCACATTGTTGTCATTTATCCGTATTTTCGAAAATCCATTGGGTCCTATTCGACATGTCAAAGTTTGTAATTAAGCCGCCATTACGTCAGACCAAAACATCGTCAATTTTAAACGCACACAAAAAGCACATCGTTTTATTTAGGCCACTACAAAAGTTACCACATTAACCAAAAACTATCATACTTATGGGATATAGTCTTATTGATCATGCACATTGTTGCCATTTATCCGTATTTTCTAAAATCCATTGGGTCTTATCGACATGTCCAAGTTTTGTAATTAAGCAGCCATTACGTCCGACCAAAACATCGTCAATTTTAAACGCACACAAAAAGCACATTGTTTTATCTAGGCCACTACAAAAGTTACCACATTAACCCAAAACTATCATACTTATGGAATGTGGTCTTGATTATCATGCACATTGTCGTCATTTATCCGTATTCTCGAAAACCCCATAGGGACTTTTCGAAAATTGGAGATTCCCGCCGATCTTTCCTGCGTTGTGTTTGACTTTCATACTCAAAATACAAACACTTGGACAGCAAATTGTGATATATTTCATATTGATGACACTTCTGCACTTTGATATTAATAAAATTAAAGCACATAATTGGATCTTGGTGATGATTTCAAATAGAAATTATCGATAATTATGTGTCTGGTTTTCAAGTTTTCTCCAATATGGCGTCTAGTGAAGACTGAACCGAGCGACTGCAAAGGATTGTGGGAAGGTCAGGGGCCACTATGTAAACACAAGAGCAAATAGAGAGCTGCCAATCTCTGTATATATGTCTCTGTTATATCTTAAACCATGAAAAACGTAGAAATTAAATGATGTAGACATGAAATATGATATTTTTGCCCATGTATCAGTTTACAACTTTCCTGAGCTATTCACAGGCGTTTGAAGTTCTGACTGTAAACTGAGATATAATACCATATAAAAAATAGTAAATACCCTTATTTTTTATATGGTATTATATCTCGGTTTACAGTTAGAACTTCAAACGCCTGTGAGCTATTGCTCATATGCATGCTAGCTAGTATATATTATTAATTACTAGTTTTAGTGTTTATATACATGTATAATATATATGCCGCAGAACGCGAGTTCGAGGCCCGGTAAGGGCACGAGTCAAAAAGTCATCTTCCTTGATCATTTGTGTATGTGACTATATATATATATATATATGTTTACTTGTCTGTACTGTTGTTATTACTATATTTGTCTAGAAATAAGTTTTAAAAAATCAATGATTAATTATATCTTAATTATAATATATTATTCTTTTAATAGTTTTGTTTACGTGATATTAATTCAGTTCTTTTGCTTTGATTATTACTTATAAACATAAATGATCTAATTTGCCACAACTGAAATAAGTAAATATATATAACCAAGTAGCTATTGTACATGTGTAGGGGATCTTCTAAGTTTTAACTTTTTTTAGATTTACTTGACAAATATTTTCAAAACAATTTTACTACATGTATATAAATAAATTAAACAAACAGATCTTTCTAGCTCTCAGCTATTGCTGCTCCTTAGGAAAGTTATATATATTTTATGATAGCAAGAATATCAATCAAGATGGTTTTATAATCTTTTAGGTGCAACAAGTACGAGGAAGTTTCAGCAATCCTGCCATGACGAAATAGATTTTAAATCATCATCGGAGGGAAAATTGTTGGAAAGTCTAAAAAAAAAGCTGGCAAATGAAAGGAGAGTAGCAGGAAAGAGGGGGGCCTGCTCCAAATTAAATCGTTTGCTGGCAGAAGAGCAAGGTCAGGATAAGAAAAAGAAAAAAACTGATGATGCTGATCATGATGGCATGAACACCAAGCTTAAGGTGGCTGGCAAACGAAAAGTAACAAAAAAGTCGGAGGATAAACCAAGTCAGCCAACAAAAACTCAAATGCTAACCATCATTAAATTTAATGAAATGAAGGCCTTTTCGAATGTTTCGAGCAAACTGGACACTGAAAGAAAACAGCAGGCGAGCAAACTGGACACTGATCAGAAAACAGCAGGCCTACGATGAGTACACTGCAAGAGACGACTCCTACACCAGACACTAGTCCTAACGAGAAAAACACAGGTACACCAAAAAAAGTCATTGATCCAGTAATTACACCGCACAAGACTACTACATTGAATCCAAGAAGAACATCACCCCGCAAGAAAACACCAAACAAGGAAACTACTGGTACAGACAGCAAAGCAAATAATCCACCAATAACACCACGTAAAAAGAAAGTTACGTACCACCCCTATTCAGAGAGATGCACCCCAGCAAACGTCAACACCTTTGAAGAGCACACATGTTCAGTTGGATTTTGAACAAACTGTTGGTTCACTTCCAGATCTGCCATTAGATGTTCTGTGATGCACTGTATACTCCAAAACTTACAGGGACAGAACACATAAATGAATACCTATTACCACTGTACATTATGCGTATGCATGCACATACCATATTTTTGTTATTTCCATATAACTGCCATTTCTAAAATGATGACAGGTTGTTTCATTTAATTGCCATTTATCTGAAAATGGCAACATTTAATTTCCATTTATTTTCCTTTTTTATTTAAATGGTACCCATTTATTTTCCATTTTATTACCATTTAAATACCATTTTTTCTTACTCCTATATAAGGTATAAATAATTAGCATATTTTGGCTAAAATAAATGGAAAATAAATGGAGTTTTACTGATTTAGTGAGAAAAAATGGTATTTAAATGGAAAATAACTGGTATGTTATACATAGCAATGAACATACATAGTGAACATGTTAATTTCCTGAAAGACAGAAAAATGATATTTAAATGGAGTTGCAATGGTATATAAATAAATGGGAAAGAAATGGTATTTAAATGGCATTTCATTTCGATAAGGGATGACAACACATCTTCGTCAGCACCATGGCATAACATCTCCAGGGGTGGTCCCAATACCGGCCGCTGTAGGAATACCCACAGCAGCGCCGATTAATGTCGACAATGCAGCCTTCTAATACCAATGATATAAATTTAGAGAAAAAAAAGACTTTAAACAATCAAAACTTGAAATGAATCTTTGTTGCGCCATTCGTTGACAATGAACTACAATCGTCAAATCTGTTTTTTGTGTGGTTTTTCTTGCAGTATTAATTATGAAATTGATGAATTTGAATCGATGGTGATATAAATGATATTGTGGTTCAATTTGCACTTTCTATTGATATGGATCCTAGTTTAGAGTGGTCTCTAGTCATTTAATTTTATTGACATATGTCTGTATAATTTCTTCCTGTTTCTCAAGTAGAGAAAAAAACTAATTGAGTTATTTTATCTAATTGTTCTTCTGAATTCTAGTTGAAAGTGTTCTACTTTTTTAAATTTTGTTTGGATTGATTCTGTCTGTTAAGTATGCTTAACATTATACACATTGTATAATTAACTGTATTTAACCCTTTGCCACATGCAGGTTATAGGGTAAAGTCCGCCAAGTTCGGACGGCCGGCAACTTCGGACATCATTTTTCTAAATAAAATTTATCCTTCTTCATCATACGTCCGTTTACCTGCTCCGTGTGCATGCTAAAGCGTTTTATACCTGTTTCAAGCGTCTTGTCTACAAGATCAGTGGTACTGTCTAAAGGTAAGAACCGGTACGGAATCCGGAACAAATTCGGTGACCTTTATGAAAATTGCTGTGCCGCGAACATTTGAACCGATTCAAGGACATTGACTCAAACACTGTAAAGGTATGTTCTTTTTTTGAAACTTATATTATAATGACGTATTATTAGTTGTTGAAGTTACGGAAATGCATTTTAATGTTCTTTTTTAATATAAAAAGTATCACAATATAGAGATATTTCAGTATTTGCAAGTGTCCGAAGTTTTCGGACATAATAATAGCTTGGACTTTTTGTTCGGACACGTGTTATTTTCAAATTAATCATTCCAATATTTGCAAATTTAATTTAAGGCATTCCAATTTGCGGCTATTTTTTTTTATAAAACTGATTCGTTTTAAATACTGTAGAGATATCATTCTAACATTTAATGTGTCAATTTTTTTATATTTTGGTGCAGGGTGCTGTGTGACAAGTCCCGTCTTTTCCCCTACTCTTTGACACGTAAGTTTATATTTGACGTTGATGACACGGGGAGATGATTATCTCAAGAAAAAGGCCCACATGCTATGTTGAGTTTTTTTTTTATATTTTACTCCCTCGACATTGCTCTTGACTGGGTAAGAAGGGTAAAGTTGGCTGTTGGATTTTGGGAATTTGTTAAAAAATTAATGTTACAAGGAAACATAAATTGAAATTAATTGTAGTCTTAGTCTATCTGGAATACCAGCAATGAGCGACTGGTTTCGAGGGGAGGATGAAAGCATTTTTAGGCTCACTATTTCATGTTCAGAATGAAGGTGTTGTACTGATCAATGTCTTTCAGTTAGTGGACGTTCTTATTGTATGATGTTAGTGACCCTTTGTGACCACTCATTAACATTATATTACGGTCCTCCTAACGATTGTCATTTAATTACTGGATGTATGTTACCCGGCTGAGAATGTGATGTGTATTTTGTTTCTACTGAGACTGATATGCAGATATCTGACAAGAACAGAAGGAGAGAGTAATTGCTAACTTAAGAGCTTCGCTGTGAACTAAATCTGGGAATTAGTTAGATAAAGGACAGATTCTTTAGTGTATTGGTTAAACGGATGAACTAGCTGCGTTTGGGTCAGTTCTTTTTACTAAATATAGCCCCTAAATTTCTACGAGACAGCTGCCGATACCTGTACTGTGGCAAATATGTTTCTCATTACAATTATTAGATACACATTCTCATTTCACTCCACCCTTGTGATTCTTTTCTTGTGTTTCATGGCCTAAAGTAACATATCTACCAGATTCATCTTCGTGAAATTTGAGTTAAACTTATAATGGAGGAATTCTGTAACGGGTGATATGAAATGTATGGCATGCACAAGGAAATACCAAACACATTGCCGGAGGATAGCTGGGAAAGGTGTATTTTCAAGGTAATTAAGTTACAATTTTATCCAGATCGTTAGACTCTGTAACTTCTTTCTGCACAACTGGGTTGGATAATCCACACCTTGTTTGTTCTTTAAACAGATCATTTAAAACCTTATTTGTTGTTTTGAAACCTTTGTCCCTTACGATGTCGGTGTCTCTTTGTATAACAGAAAGGTGTCTGTTAGTTTATAGCTGCTCTTATGAGTGTTTTTTCCACAAAGTTTAACACCTTTACAGGGCCTCGCCACACAATAGAACATCTGAAGTGATTCAGTCAGTGAATGTACGGCGATCGTCTCCGTGTCCAATATTGTCCACATACTGAATGTACGGCGATCGTCTCCGTGTCCAATATTGTCCACATACTGACATGATGCTGACCACGTTCCAGTCTGTAACACCAAGAGTCCACAATGTAACAACTGAAACTCTTGTTTGCTTGCTATATATTCAAATCAACATTCTATTTGTTTCTGTTGACCTCTGTGTAAAAGCAGAGTAATTACATTGTGTGACAAAATCATCAACTGATATTGGTACATATCATAAAGTTAATTTAAAATGGAGGGAAAGGTTACAGTAGGGGGGTGGGGTGGTATTCAGTCCCCATGTTGTATTGTTGTTTTCCTCTTTGTGGCCAGAGCTTGTTGGGCAGCGCAAACTGTTTGTTCATATCTTTCATATCTTTGGGCTAACATAGTCTCTCAGGCAGAGCTAAATCTTTGATGACAGATGCTATTTCAAATAGCAATTATTTCTTTTCACAGAACTAGTACCATGTCATTCTAACCATTCAAGTGTTGCCGTTAAGAATTATTCATCATTATTGTCCAACTTTTATTGTCTTTCATTTGTATCAATGTCTACCAGATCAGCAAGTAGCCATATTTGGAATGCAATCTTAACTAGTTAAAATTAGTTTGTGTACTCATTACCCACTCTGTAAACATTTAATGAAGCTCAGGAACATTGATGTATTAACGCGAGCATGAACTACATAAGCTCAGGAACATTGATGTGTTAACATGAGCATGAACTACTATTCATAAACACCAAGACTTATTAACCAAAGATTATTAACCAAAAAATGTTTATGGAACTACTTTTACCTTCTTTTTTTATGAACAGATGGTGAACACTTTATGAACAGTGTATGAATTCACAGGTAACTCGGGTAGTTGAAATACGTAGGAAATTATTGTACTTCAACATTGTCTATTCTTAAATAGCTTTATTCGGTTATAAAGTCACAAAAACTGCAAAGAATTTAGAACGTCTTAGCAACACTTTTGGCATCTGATCCCTCTCACACATCTGATCCCTCTCCCACATCTGACCCCTCTCCCACATCTGACCCCTCTCCCACATCTAACCCCTCTCCCACATCTGACCCCTCTCCCACATCTAACCCCTCTCCCACATCTGATCCCTCTCCCACATCTGACCCCTCTCACACATCTGATCCCTCTCCCACATCTGACCCCTCTCCCACATCTGATCCCTCTCACACATCTGACCCCTCTCCCACATCAGACCCCTCTCCCACATCTGACCCCTCTCCCACATCTGATCCCTCTCACACATCTGATCCCTCTCCCACATCTGACCCCCTCTCACACATCTGAGCCCTCTTCCACATCTGATCGCTCTCCCACATCTGTCCATGCTCCCACATCTGACCCCTCTCCCACGAGATAATGGTGGCCGAGTGGTTAAGGTGTCCCGACACTTTTATCACTAACCCTCTACCTCTTGAGTTGCAGGTTTGAAACCTATGTGGGGCAGTTGCCAGGTACTGACTGTAGGCCGGTGGTTTTTCTCCTTCACCTCCAAAACCTGGCACATCCGTAAAATGAACCTGGCTGTTAATAGGACGTTAAACAAAAACAAACCCCTCTCCCACATCTATCCCCTCCCCAACATTTGATTTATATAATGCTCCCTAGTGGTGTACCGATAACCGGAAACATCGATTAAATCGAGTTGGACCCAAGATCGATTCGATAATCGATTTTGCACTTAAAATATCGATTGTGAAATTTGGCTATGAATAGATCGTTTCATATGTTTCTAATTTGAATGGCTGAAGTTATTCAGATACGTACTGTTGTTATGAATGCTTTTATTTTCAATAAACCAAAATAAAACATCCATTTCGCTTGTTCTTGTTATGTCTCGCTTGAACCACACCGGCATTCAAGCGTTGTAGCTACCTTACGTAATCGTGGTCGGTGCAGCATTTTGTACAAGGCTATACTAATTTGCTAATATATGACAGAATCCGGACTTTCCAGAATTTATTTAACACGTGGTCGGACCTAATTAAAAACCATTTCCAGCCGATAATCGATTATCGATCGATCTTGACAGCCCGATAATCTATCTTCAATATCATGGCAATTCCCAGCACTAATGCTCCCACATCTGACCACTCTCCCACACCTATCCCCGAACCACATCTAGGAGTAGGGCAAGGCCCTGAAATTAACACTCTAAGTCACACGAAAGACATCAATCTTTAGCGCAGATAAAATACATTATTTATCTTCAATTAAGCCCTCTTTCCTTGTATGAGGTTTTATAATCATTTTGGTGGAGTGTTTACTTGTGAACGCCTTACAGCTTACTGTTTTATATTAAATTGATGATTTTGCAAAAATGAAGATTGGGTCCTTGTAGGTAGGCCCTTATTATCCCCCGGAAACGCGTTTGCGGGGGATATTAAATTGGGCTCCGTCCGTCCGAGATTCTTTTGCGGGCATATCATAACCGTTCATCGCAGCTCCTTGAAACTTTCTGTATAGATTATTGCCCTAGTTATGCCTTTTGCTATTGCGAACCATCTATTTTCGGTATTTTTTCTGTCACTATGGAAACTTAATCAAAAATACCAAATTACTGTTTCCTTTTGTTTCCAGGCTATAACTCCAAAACTGTTCAACACAGCTGCTTGAAACTTTCTGAATATATCAGACTACATGTAGTTGTGCCTTTTGCTATTGTCGACCTTCCATTTTCGGTACCTTTTCTGTCACCATGGAAACTTAATCAAATATACCAAATTACTGTTTCCTTAATAACTGTTACTTTGAGCTTGATATATACATGTATTTGGGTTATCATACCAACTGCGGGGCGCGGGGGATAATGCCAAGCTTTGCGGCTCCTGGTTTGCAGATAAATATGTGCACATGAATAAAAACTTACTTGATTATTTTTTTCATAAATTTTAAATTGAATGCCTTTGAAATAATAATTAACAAAGAAAACAGTAACGTATGATATGGAAAAGTTGATTCCAAAGATAACCTACAAATGACACAATTGTATAAAATCTGTAAAATCTGAAATGTGTTCTCTTTGATTAATAACAAAAAACATGATAACAATTCCTAAAGGTAAAAATAAATGTTTAAATTATTTACAAATACAATGTACATGCAATTCCAAAAGCATGTGTCCAATAGTGTAAACAGTTAAAATAGTGCCAAACTAAAAAATTATCAAATACATGGAAAGTGATGTTTCACAAAACAAATTAAACAACAAAGATAAATCAAATTACACATTATTATTTGTCTTGTCAGCTGTCTAGACAGAGGCTAATTAAATTGTCAAGTATAAACTTCGGGAGTCTCGAGTCCAATGCGGGAAACTTGACAGGTATGTTAAAGCAAACTCCAAAATTCACTAAAATTCCAGTGCTTTTTCCAAAACAACCAAAACATCTCCACATAGCACGGAAGCACCCTCTACATATTATAGACATGAGTAGATATTGATGCATTGTAAAACAAATATTAGACAATATAACAAAATCACAAATTCTCAAAATTCAGATGAATATTTCATTTTTAACCCCAAAATTCATGTAATATGTAGGTTAAATTGTGTTGAGATGTTCATACAACAATACAAATATACTCCAGTTTGGAAGAAGTAACATTGATACTTTTTGAGAAACTGATCAGGATATGAACAAATTAAGAAACTAAAAATTCTAGATTCCCAGCAATCTTAATTTCCAGAGTCACTGTTCCACAGATTCTGGAAGATATTCTATAAATGAGGCCTTTCATTGTGTGATATAACTACATTTATGCCAAGTTTAGTTTAGTTTGACATGAACATTAAAATACACAGAATAATTTGATTAAAAACACAAAAATTAAAAGTGAAATAAGTAACATCATAGTCACGCTTAGATAAAATATGCTAATGTGTACAATCAGCTTCATACATTTCAGAATAAGGAGACACCATTGTGGATTATGTATGCCAACTTGTCTACTTTGAAATCTGCCTGAAACTGAACAGCACTAAACAGATCAGTGTGAAACAATCTAAGGGAGATAACTTTATAAAGGACAAGAGCAGAGTTATGTCCCTTGCACGAGAGATTGTAAGAAATTCGATTATTTACCTCGTTTTTTTTTTTAATCTGTTGTGTTCTTAACAATTTAAACTTTTCATTTGTCACATCAATATTCTCAATTGCATCTCAGTAATAGGCTGAAGTGTGTTAGTCCCCTATGCGACCTCTTAATTATTAAGAGTATATGCCGAGGTGATTTAATTACAATATCAATATTTTCCCGACAGCATTAGTATCATTGTAATTCACTGGATTTTTTTGTTTTTCAAGATTGCCTCGACCTCTTAATTATTAAGAGTATATGCCGAGGTGATTTAATTACAATATCAATATTTTCCCGACAGCATTAGTATCATTGTAATTCACTGGATTTTTTTGTTTTTCAAGATTGCCTATTAAGATAAATAGATAACATTTTAAATGATGCTATTAATTCTGAGGAACGATAAATTGCTGGGAATTTTAACAGTATTTTATTAGGTTTGATTGATAAATGCTTAATACACAAATATCACTGTCATTTATCAAGAAACCAAGAACATTACATGTAACAGGACATGTATACTTATGTGACCTTCACACTAAGAAAAGTGTATAAAATGACCTCACAATACCGTAATATAGTAATGTCTAGCGACTGTTTTGTTTTTCTATTGAAAATCTCAATTATATTGGGACAATTACAAGTGACCAAGAGGAAAATACATATTTTGAGTTTTAGATACTGCTACATTGACCAATCACATACTTCATCTTGACCAGTAAGGCCACCTGTTGGGGCCAAAAGAATATTATACGGCTATGCCGAAAAAGGATTGTTTACGGATGGATTGGCAATGGACCAAGGTCGCAGGCAGAGTGATTTGGATAGCCCACCATCTGGTGTTGGGCTGAAAATGTATAAAAATGCAAAAGGAAAAAAAAAAAAAAACAACAACAAACAAAACAAGTGAAATATGCAAATGATGCATTGAAAAATATTCAAAACAAATTTGCAAAAATAAAAAAAAGAAGATATAAAATGAAAAGATACTTGAAAACGAAAACGTCTTGAAGAGTATTGAGTTTCTGTCTTTTCATAATGTGAGGTTCACCAAAAAAACATTGGAACCATATTCATCAGGGTTTTGATTGAGATACAAGGACCCACGTCAAATGATTTTGTTTTTGTTTAACGTCCTACTAACAGCCAGGGTCATTTAAGGACGTGCCAGGTTTGGAGGTGGAGGAAAGCCAGAGTACCCGGAGAAAAACCACCGACCTACGGTCAGTACCTGGCAACTGCCCCACGTAGGTTTCGAACTCGCAACCCAGAGGTGGAGGGCTAGTGTTAAAGTGTCGGGACACCTTAACCACTCGGCCACCGCGGCCCCACGTCAAATGATCCTGATGTTTTTTTTTTGTTTTTTCCTCAATATCTTAAAATACAGTATCGTATACATTTGTTTTGTATATACCCAGGTAAGTTTTCTAGGACAGACATTGCTTCAATTACTTGTTCTACTTCAAAAAATAGATGTACATACATTATAATTATAAGATCTTTTCACTTTTAAATTCAATTTTGAAAAAAAAACTCTACAAAATCATAACAAGTAAATTATTTACATTACAAATAATATTTTGTCACAATTTACAAGTAAAAACAATAGTTACAAAACGTACATTTATATGTATACATATCATCCAAACTTCTTTCTTAAATGAATCTATATTTACAACTCGACCTCCTTACTCATTACCTGAATTTTTACTTGAGAAGTCAAGGCCAGTCGGAATACCCTGGGCCTTTCTCGAAATGCCCGAGGTGTTCCGATTGAGGTTTGGCCAGAGTGTAAGTGTGGGAAAATTGAAAATTTGACTCAGAAATTTAAGCTCTTACTTCACAAGATGTGTATGTGTGTTATATATATATATTTTCCATATGTCATATTTTTTTCAGAAATCTGTTTGTGACATTTGCATTTGAAAAAAGATCTGGGCGGAAACACGTGTGTTATCACGTGATTCTTATTATTAGACTTACTGTAGCAACGATGTGAGTCACGATGTCAACGTTTACAAGGAGTATTTTTAGCAACCATGTTTAAGATGAGAATTTTTAGGCCTACTCCTACGCCGGCGTATTTCCCCAGACCAAAGTGGGACGTACAGGATCACTTTAAAGTAAGTGATCTAATATAATCAAGCATTCGTCCTGTCTGTTAAAGATGGCAGATGTTCTGTCTTTGTATAACATTTTAGGCGTTCGTCAATTTCGATGATTAGATCTTTAGAGACGGCAGCATTCTGTATAACGTTCCGAAAAGTCTTTTATCCCGATTTGCCTCTGAATACAATGTGTAGTTTTGACCCAGCGTCTGGTGTTGAAATCTGTCTAGGTTGTGTGTGTGTGTTTAAATATTGTACTACACTGTAGCAACAATAGGTAAGATCTGTGGAATGATAATTTAATAAAGTTTAGGATATTGATTAAGAAAAGAAAGAAAACATTTCTGAGCGAATGGATATTACTTGTTTCCAGAAACAACTTTTCACCCAAAGAAAATGCCTGGGTTTTCCAAAGGTTAGTAAAACTTTTAAGAGTCCACAGGTTACTTTGTAAAATAAATGCATTCTAAGGTAAATTAATGTTAATATATTTTGACATGTTTTATGATCTTACATTTCCATTTATATGTAGGTTCTACATGTGCAATGTAACATAGGATTTTTTTGGTAAGATTTTTTTTAATTGATCATATATATATATAGTTTCCAAACTATAATGAAAATTATTACCTTTGAGAAATTTGACATTAATCTACATAAGTAGAACATTATCTGTAAAAGGTGATATTCAAACACCTTCTTGGGATATAATAAAGAAACAGCATACATGTTTATGAGTTCAGCACAAGAAAGGTTCGGAAGCGTATTAGGGCCACTATAAAAAAAATAAAAAAAAATTGTACGTACGATTTACTTATTTGTACGTACGGATTACTAATTCGTTTGTACGATTTAGTACGTTTTGGATTACTAATTCGTTTGTACGATTTACTTATTTGTACGTACAGATTATTAATTCGTACGTACAAATTTCTTAAGCATTGAACTGCTTTCATTTGGAAGTTATGGGCTGATGAATGCCAACTGGACAAAGGCAAATTCAACATGAAGCGCTAGCGCGCTTCATTAAATTTGCCTTTGTCCAGTTGGCATTCATCAGCCCATAACTTCCAAATGAAAGCAGTTCAATGCTTATATTTACATTTGACAACGAATTTGATAGCCTATATCTAAGAATTTTAATCTGATAATGAATAAACAAATTATTATCGTCAAGCCTTTTCAACAGCCATCTTTCGTTATCGCGATGTTACAATTATGACGTCACTATAATAATGACGTCATAATAAAGATTCGAAAGTTATGGACTCATAACTTCCAAGTGAGCTTGGTAAAGTTATATCCTGGGGCTGCAGTGTAAATGTAAATATTAATTTGTACGTACTGATTATTAATTTGTACGTACGATTTACCTCCGAACTCTCCTACAAAGTCTATGTCGTATAGAAAGTATGTGTTAGTGTTATGTCGATGTAATTATGAAGTATTTACTTTTTATTAATGGGATCATCATTAGTGCAAGAACACGCAGGACAATAACATGACGTCATTTGGGTACCATGTTGACCTATGTTTCGTCCATTAATTAATTAAAGATATTTAAATTATACCTCAGTTTTTGACCAAATAACTAGGTCAGTTGAAACCTTGTGATTCCAACCAACTTTGATTCATAATGACCCCAAAACACCCCAATTAGTAAATCATACGTACGAATTAGTTATTCTGCGTATGATTTAATTTTTTTATAGTAGCCCTAATAAGCTTCCGTAGAAAGGAGCTGGAGGGTAAAGCAAATTCAAGAATCAGCTAAAGAAAATAATATCCTTAAAAGTAAACTCCCATCAAAAAATTTTATTAACCAGCTGCTGCTTGCCATGAACATCTGCAATATTCAGCTTGATCAGGCCAACAGGGAGACGCCCACAAGAACCTCCCAGATTAGGGGCACAGCATTGACCGTAAGTGTCACACAGGGGGAGACTACCAGATCAGGGGCACAGCATTGACCGTAAGTGTCACACAGAGGGAAGCCCAGATCTGGGGCTGGTTTGGTTTATTTTGTTTAACGTCCTATTAACACCTAAGGTCATTTAAGGACGGCCTCCCGTGCGCCAACATGCATGCGTGTGGTGAGTGCGTATGTGTGTTTTGGGAGGCTGTGGTATGTTCGTGTTAAGTCTCCTTGTGATAGGCCGGAACTTTTGCCGATTTAAAGTGCTATCTCACTCAAGCATACTGCCGAAGACACCCAGCAGCACACCCCACCCGGTCACATTATACGGACAAAGGGCGAACCAGTCGTCCCACTCCTAATATGCTGAGCGCTAAGCAGGAGCAGCAACTACCATTTTTAAAGACTCTGGTATGTCTAAGCTAGGGGACAGAACCCAAAGCCTTCCTCACAGCGGCGAACGCTCAACTAAAGGCCAAAAGTGAGGCACTGTAAAGGGAGACATTAGGAAGAAGAAAGTTGTTAAGAAACAAGAGAAAAGATAAGACCCCAAATTTAGTCGCCTCTTACGATCATGCAATGGGGGCAGCAGGTACAATTCTTACGCCCTACCTGCAGGGCAAATCAGGGGCACAGCATTGATAGTAAGTGTCACACAGGGGAGACTCCCAGATCAGGGGCACAGCATTGATAGTAAGTGTCACACAGGGGGAGACTACCAGATCAGGGGCACAGCATTGACGGTAAGTGTCACACAGGGGGAGACTACCAGATCAGGTGCACAGCATTGATAGTAAGTGTCACACAGGGGAGACTCCCAGATCAGGGGCACAGCATTGATAGTAAGTGTCACACAGGGGGAGACTACCAGATCAGAGGCACAGCATTGACGGTTTTTAAGTGTCACACAGGGGAGACTCCCAGATCAGGGTATAATGGAATCAGGTTGTCCATCCGTCTGTAGACACACCTATGTACGGGCTACTCCTAAACTACTGAGGAAATTTCAATGAAACTTTATGGCAATAATCTTTATGCATTGTAGATGAGCGTTATCTAGATCATGTTGTAATTTTGTGGTCACCATGGTAACCAGGTCACTTTACTTTGTTTTTTGGGTGAGGGGGAATTTTTTCCAGTCAACCCCTCATACACCTGTAAACAGCTTCAAGTCAAAACTACAAAGGACTGACCTCTGCGAACTGTGACCATGGTTGACCACGACTGACCATGGTCTAATTATCTTTGTCAAACAATGGTTTTGACATGGTAAGCCATGGTGTTCAAATTAACAACAAGAGGCCCATGGGCCTTAACGGTCACCTGAGATTTGAAATATTTCATTTAATTTAATTGACCCTTTTTGAACCCACCCATCAGCCCCTAGGGGTCAGTCAGGGCCAACAGGTATATAACATTAAGCTGTCATCCAATGCTGATAATGTTAAAGTTAGAAAGAATTCCGATAGAAACCAAACAAATAATAGTCAAAAATGTGATTTCCCTATATAAACTATAGTAAAATCTACACTCTCCCCAGGGGCAAACTTGTGACTCCTGGGTCATGAAGTTCATTACACTAATAAATCACTATAAGACCACCTTTGAAGAGTATTTAATTCTGTCTTAATTAGGTCTTGAGAAGAAGATCTTTGAAATTTCAGTCTATTTGACCTTTTTTGCCCCGCCCATCAGCCCCTGGGGGTCAGTCAGGGCCAACATGTGCATACCATCAAACTGCCATCCAAAGCTGATGTTAACAAAATTAGAATGAATTCCAATACAAATCAAACAAATAATAGTCAAAAATATGATTTCCCTATATAAACTATAGTAAAGTTTACCCCCTCCCCAGGGGCAAATGTGAGACCCCAGGGTCAGGAAATTCACAATTTTGGTAAAGCACCTTAAGACCCTTCCATCTATGAAAAGTATTTGATTCCATCATATCTGAGATTAGAGAAGATCTTTGAAATCAGTCAATTTGACCCTTTTTAGCCCCGCCCATCAGCCCCTTGGGGTCAGTCAAGGCCAAAATGTCCATACCATCAATCTGTTATCCCATACTGACACTGTCAACCAAGTTAGAATGAATTCCAATAGAAATCCAACAAATTATAGTCAAAAATGAGATTTCCCATATATAAACTATAGTAAAGTGTACCCCCTCCCCAGGGGCAAACCCGAGACCCCAGGGTCAGGAAATTCACAATTTTGGTAAAGCACATTAAGACCCTTCTATCTATGAAGAGTGTTTGATTCCACTATGTCTGAGAGTAGAGAAATAGATTTTTGAAGTTTTTGTCAATTTGACCCTTTTTAGCCCCGCCCATCAGCCCCTGGGGTCAGTCAGCGCCAACATGTGTATACCATCAAACTGCTATCACAAGCTGATAATGTTAACCAAAATAGAATGAATTCCAATAGAAATCCAACAAATTATAGTCAAAAATGAGATTTCCCATATATAAACTATAGTAAAGTGTACCCCCTCCCCAGGGGCAAACCTGAGACCCCAGGGTCAGGAAATTCACAATTTAGGTAAAGCACATTAAGACCCTTCTATCTATGAAGAGTGTTTGATTCCACTATATGTCTGAGAGTATAGAAGTAGAATTTTGAAGTTTTTGTCAATTTGACCCTTTTTAGCCCCGCCCATCAGCCCCTGGGGTCAGTCAAGGCCAAAATGTGTATACCATCAAACTGCCATCAAAAGCTGATAATGTTAACCAAAATAGAATGAATTCCATTAGAAATCCAACAAATTATAGTCAAAAATATGATTTCCCTCTATAAACAGTAAGTAGTAAAGTTTACCCCCTCCCCAGGGGCAAACCTGAGACCCCAGGGTCAGGAAATTCACAATTTTTGAAAAGCACCTTAAGACCCTTCCATCTATGAAGAGTGTTTGATTCCACTATATCTGAGAGTAGAGAAGATTTCTGAAGTTTTTGTTAATTTGACCCTTTTTAGCCCCGCCCATTAGCCCCTGGGGGTTAGTCAAGGCCAAAATGTTCATACCATCAATCTGTTATCCCATACTGATAATGTCAACCAAGTTAGAATGAATTCCAATAGAAATCCAACAAATTATAGTCAAAAATATGATTTCCCTACATAAACTATAGTAAAGTTAACCCCCTCCCCAGGGGCAAACCTGAGACCCCTGGGTCAAGAAATTCACAATTTTGGTAAAGCACCTTAAGACCTTTCCATCTATGAAGAGTGTTTGATTCCACTATATCTGAGAGTAGAGAAGATTTTTGAAGTTTTAGTCAATTTGAACCTTTTTAGCCCTGCCCCTCATGGGTGGGGACCATATAATTCACAATTTTGGTTGACCTTTAGCCATAGAAGCTTCCTGCTAAATTTCATTGAATTTGGTTTAGGGGTTTTGGAGAAGAAGTTGAAAATGTTAAATGTTTACGGACGCACGACGGACGACGACGGACAAAAGGGGATTAGAATAGGTCACTTGAGACTTTGTCTCAGGTGACCTAAAAATGTCATGTACCCATGATGGTTGACCGTGGTTGACCAAGGTTTAACCATGATTTACCATGGTCGACCTGGTTTAACCTGATAGTTGTAAAAAATCTAATGTACTTGAGAGTTGGTTGACAGTTATAATAAACAAGAGCTGTTGGAGAACAGCATAGCTCGTCTCGCAAATGTTTGTTAATAAATAATTAAAATATATTAATTGGAATGGTTTCGCAAATTGCATTAATAATATTAATCAGCACCCTAGTACAATTATAATGTGATGTATTAAAACCTTTGAACAATTAACAACAAAAATATTCTAAGTCCAAAAATTTGAAAATTCTGGTTTTTTCCCCAAAAAAATCTTTTAGTTTAACTCTGGCAGGGGATAGTTTAACCCCAGAGGGACTCTATTACCAATTATCAGCACCCTAGTACAATTATAAAGTGATGTATTAATACCTTTCAACACTTGCACCAAAAACTTGCCGCAAACATTTTCTAAGTCCAAACATTTTCAAAAATCTGGTTTTTTTTTCCAAAAAATCTTTTAGTTTAACTCCGGCAGGGGATAGCTTGGCCTCCAAAGGGACCATATTACCATAAATTACTATGCCTTTCAACACTTGAACCAAAAATTTAACATTTGGAAAACCAACGCCGACGCCGACACCGTCGCCGGAGTGACAACATAAGCTCTCACTCTTCTTCGAAGAGACGAGCTAAAAAAACAACATTCCAGTACCTTTATGGAGAACAGTAAGGCCACATGATTAACTATGTACATGCATACATACATGTATGTATAATAGCAAACATCAAAACCAAAAGTAGTGCCTTGAAAAAAAAGAATATACAACTGTTAGCACACAATGAAAACAGTAAAATTACACAATGGACATGAATAATTCTAAAATATCTTAGATATTAAGATTTGACAAATTACATACCAATAAAAATCACTTCATTATTTGCTCTGAAAATATAATTCAATGGCATTATTTTTATTAAAGTACTCACACTCACAACACAACCCCCCCCCCCCCCCCCCCCCCTCCACCCTCCACTCCACCCCTCACACACACACACACACACACACACACACATTGTTATGTAAACTATAAATTAACACTCGAGTATCACTCGGACCAGATGCTGTACTACTCTAAAGATGCCCTTTTCTGCTTAAGGTATTTCTTTTGGACTGTTTGGACCTTGGCTTATATAAATACAGTGGTCCTTGATAGTCCTGGAAACTTTGTTTCCATGACAGCAAGGAAAATGTCGTAAAGTGGACCATCAAATTTGGGTTTGGCAGCACAATGACTGTTTGCCCTCTGTCCTGTCACACTGTGTGATACAATGTAATTTACTGGAAACAGAACCAGTAATATGGTGTGCACAACACGCGTAAAGATCATCTTTGTGACACACCATATCCATCAAGTCACTTAATGTGTGACCATTGTATGTCTGCTGTCGATGATGATGATGATGATGATGTATGTTCCGTTGTCTATGTTGTATCAGTCTGATGTGATGTTGGTGTTGATTAGGATATCCTTGTCGAGTCTGTCTGCTGTGATGTTCTAGGTGTTGTTGGTTCACAGTGGGGTGCTTGGTTGGCCTTTCTTGAAACTTGCATGGGTTCTAAGGTTTTTTACTTCTCCATTTTCTTCTTCAGTTTCAAGAAGTCATTTTTCAATTTTTCGAATTCTTCCCAGGTCACATACCTGCAATGCAATGACTACATTGTATGTAAACAAGTGTGTCTATTGCAAACAATTGATAAGTTCCCTCTAGATTGGTACGCAACACAAAAATTACTTTTGGCCAATCATGTGGTCATACCTATCAACATCTGTAAATAAGCAGATCATGTGTACTAATATCAATCCCAACCTTTAACTTCCCCTTAATTTAAAGATACTGGGCAAATTTGATGTGAATCGGTTAATGAAGTTATCTTGCTGAAACAGAGTGAAACTATTTGTTCAAATTAAGTGTTTTGATACAATTTTTATTGGTTGTATTAAAATATTTTTTGTCTTCGATTTTCCCTATAAAATTTCATAAATGATTCAAAGCCAAAGAGTAGGATACCTTGGATTTTCTCCAATTTTGGTTTTCTTGGACAGAGGCTGGCTCTCCTCCAAAATGTTCCTGCAATTCAGAAAGCATTCATATATTGTCTTTCTTTAATATTGAAGCTCTCAAGCACAGAAACTAAACGTGCTACTATTCAATAATACAAATGTATCTGTACATACATTTCAACATCTAGGACCAGGTCAGGAAGTGGTGGTGGCCTGGGTCAGGAAGTGGTGGTGCCCTGGGTCAGGAAGGGGTGCTAGCTGGACCAGTAACCTGTCTGTAAAGAAAATGGACTTTAAGACCAAAATTTCAAGTCACAATTGATATGATGGACTGATTTATTTGATTTCACCATATCTAAGAAGAGAAGATTTTAGTCAATTTTAGTCAATTTGACCCTTTTTGGCCCCGCCCTGACAGGCCCCTTGGGGGTTGTGGACCATATAATTCAAATTTTTTGTTGACCTTCAGCAAGTAAATAAGGTGCCAAATGTAATATCATACCAAAGATTAATCTAAAATTTAGGGAAAACTACCAAAATCATATACAGTGTGTGTGTATAAGGGGATTTTTTTTTTTAAATCACAAAGTTAATTTTTAAACATGAAACATTAATCTTTATGGTAGGAAAATACATGTTGCTTTCTGCAGTTGTAATTTAATAAAATTTTCATTTGATATATTCAGCATCCTAAGATGTGCTTGATCTCAATTTGTTATGATTTTCAGTTTGTTTTTAGTGGTTCAATTTGCCACAGAAAATGTCAGCTTTGTTTCTTGTTCCCCATTTGACAAACATTATGGATCCTCCCTGCAAGTATAAGAACCCTTGGTCAGGACCACTTTGGTATCATTCCATGCAAGTTTCAGCTCAATCCCACCAATGGAACTTGAGAAGAAGTTTGAAATGTGAAAAGTTTACACACAGCGGACGATGAACGACACAGTCAACGACTATAGGTCATCCTGCCCCTAAAAATTGATAATGCCAACTTTAATCTCTCCAGCAATATCAGATTATCTATTTGCAGGCATCTATAAGAAACACTGGAATCTGACAACTTCAATTTCAACCTTTTTGAAATTCAATAGCCAGCTTCCAGCAGGAGAATTCAACTACCTATTAGTGAAAAGTAACTGGTGAGCTAGAAATAAAGCAATTTTTTTTTTTAATTATTGTCAGGTACTGTTTTGAAGCCCTTTTGGACATAGTTTTCAGCTGAAAAGCATTCTAAGCAGATATAAAATGTCAAAAATTTTGTAACCTTTGTCAATAATCTTTTTCTGGTAGTATGATTGATATATTTGACACTTTGCAGAATTTAAATTTTATACATTTATGACCTTTAAAGCTTTTACAAATATGTACTGACAAACCGTATAAAGGGAAATAACTCTATACTTCCAATATCATATCAGTGAATAAGCATGTAACTAGTTTGTGATTCTAATAGAACTATGTTCTGGTTAGAAAGACACATGTATTCAAAGAAACAAGGATTTTCTAACAAGAGCGCACCATTGAATGATCTTCATAGGTTCCATGTCAGATTGATCTTTTCTCTACTTTTCCCTTCCTCTAAGTCTTACTTTAATCTGTGTAAATTCAGCGACAGCCCTCTAGTGCTTTTCAAACAAGGGGAACCTACAATGTATATAAAAAAATTAAGATTTAGCGATAATGGCTGTCTGTTGGCCATGTTGTTTTCGGATTGGTCTCAAAATGCAATACCAGGGACCAAGGGGAACCTACATATGAAATTTGAGAAAGATCCCTTTAGTACCTTCTGTAAAATAGCGAAAACAAACTTCAATTGTCAAAATCCAAGATGACTGCCTGTCGGCCATGTTGTTTTTTGATTGGTCTCAAAATGCAATCCTACAAATGAAATTTGAGAAAGATCCCTCGAGTGCTTTCTGAGAAATAGCGATAAAGAGAATTGTTTACAGAAGGAGGGACGGACGGACGACGGACCATGGACACAGGGCGATTTGAATAGCCCACTATCATCATAGCCTACCATCTCATTCTGATATCTGATGATGGTGGGGCAGGGCTAGCTAAAAATATGATCACATTACCCCAATGATGTTTCACATCAAATGAATTGGCTGTAATCTAAACAAGGGTTAAGATAGAAAAGAGTTTTTAAGCAAAAATTCACCACTGTTTTTGTTTCCATTATTTTTCAGCCTCCCGTGGCTTTTGAGTTGGGAAAATTCATCGACATTTTGAGAAATTTGGGAAAATACCAAACTGCAAAAAAACTGTACTGATTTTGTCAATAAATTTGTTAATATATAGTTCACCATGTCTTCAGCATTATTAAAGTAAACATCAGTGGTTTAAAATCATCATGTGCCCATAATATGCCAGCATGGCGAGATATGACTTGTTGCTCGTAAAGTTCTGAATTTCTTGTTTTAATCCTTTGAAAAGATAAAAAGTTCCTCTAATCAGTCAACGAAAGCTCCTTGTTCAGGTGGCAAATCCCGGTAAGAATAAGTATTCATACCCTGCATGCACTTCACTCTGACAGGGTACAGGAAATCCCTCCTACTCAGTCTACAGCCGATAATGTAGCAAGCCCCTCACAGGGCGGTTGTATGTACACATATTTTTGAGTAGGATACATATATATCAATATATGATTTGGATAAGTATCCTAATTAATGTATCACTAATTCTAACAAGACCTTCATGGGTTTTTTTTTCAGTCGGCATTTGTGTAGTATTTGGTTTTACGATGTCTGCATCATTTGAGCGCTTGAAATCACAGACATCTATTACAAAGCGTTTTAATGATCAAGATCTAAAACAACAAAGATCGCACGCCTCTAGGCCTATGGGATGATGTTACATGTTTGTAGTGATAACATTCATATTAGTTAGGTTTGGAAAATACTTTATGGCTTTGGAAATCGCGATGTTATCATTTACAAAATGTCAGAATAAGTAAAAGAAATATCAAAATTTTTGTTTTTTTTTCAACTTAAATAATTGGGAAATTTCATTGAAATTTTGGGAAAATACAACATTTTTGGTCTAGGGGAAACAGCCGATATTCGGCAGTAAAACAGGCCAAAGAAAAGCACTGTTCACCAAAGTTTCCATTTTGGGGCCCGCCCCTCTGGCTCCAGGGGTCATATCAGCCTCATTTATATAAGATATAATTGCCCTTCCCAAAAAGATGTTTCACACCAAATTTGGTTGTAATCCACCAAAGGATTAAGATGGAGTAGGGTTTTTAAGCAAGAATTCACCAAAGTTCCTTTTTTGGGGCCGGGCCGGGCCGGGCCGGGCCCCGCCCTGCCCCGCCCCGCCCCGCCCCGCCCCGCCCCGCCCCGCCCCGCCCCGCCGGACCCAGGCGTCACACCAGCCTATATATCATCCTACATCCCCAGTTGATGATTTTGTCACACTATGTAATTACTCTGCTTTTACACAGAGGGCATGATCAACAGAAACAAATAGATCGTTGATTTGAATATATAGCAAGCAAACAAGAGTTTTAGTTGTTACATTGTGGACTCTTGGTGTTACAGACCACTGGAACATGGAGAAAACTGGTTTGCATACATGTAGGTACCTATACATGGACGTGGAGACAATCACAGAAAATGCATTTATACAGTTATAGCTTATTTTCATGAATTAACATATGGTGAAAAATAAAAGAAATTGTGGGGGCCAGCCTATGTCAAATCTTCATAGGCATTTACACAATCTTTGGCAATAGCAGTGGAAGTTGGATTATTAGTCACAGTAAAGTGGCTCTTTTAACTGACCCCTAGGCAGTTTCTATCAATTATAGTGATCATGTACTGCATGATAACAGTAAACCCTTTTGCTGAGTCTGGGTATTGGACAACAAAAAGAATAATTTGGACAATTACCTGGTAAATTTAACACAAAGACTAATTTCAGTGGGGGTTAAATGTGAAGTGTCAGATCAAATGACGCATTGCATGCAGAAGACATGTATCAAATTAGATTTTGCAACGTCATTGAAAATTATTATTACGACCATGAATTGCAATGGCACTTGTTAGCTTTTTAGTGACTGAATGGAACTGCATGTTTTCTCAAAATGGTAATAAGCAAGGATTTCATGAACTGCATGTCCTTGTGAAAAAACAGTGAACCAAAGCATTAAAACACACGGTTCACAGCACCAGCATATTATTATAAGTTAAAGAATCTGCTTCACAAATTCTGACATGCATGTGATGGCATATCTTCTGACTAGATGGCCAACTGAAAATAACCACACCTAGGTCAGATGTCTGACTTAAATTATGATACAATGCATCGTAATTCAAGAAATTCTTTTCTGGCTACCTTTTTATTATTGTTTTTGTTTGATAGAATTCACTAAGTACTTATTCACAGACACAATTAGTTAAAATTCTCAAATCCAGTTTTTTCTATGCACATAAAATATTCATTTGATACATCAGTATCAACATTATAAAAGTTGACAGTACTACCTTGGCCTAATACGCTAACAACTCAAAGAGTACTAAGCCCTATCTGTCAAAAATTACCTGCCAAAAAGCATGGCAGGGAGATGATAGGGATCGGTGAGTCTAATCTCGCCGCCCACACATGTAAATTACAATCAAAAGTTACAATGCAAACGGCTTAAGATTCTCCACCATTAAGTGAATGAGAGGTTGGAGGAACTCCCTTTTACATCGTCAGTTCACAAATCATAAAGATGTTTGCTCATGTAGTTCCAAGTCGTCTAAAGCCCCAAAATGTATCTCACTAATTAAAAATATTACAATAAAGGGGAATAGCTCACTATTGGCTTAGATCATATTCTAAAGGCCTCGCATTCCAAAGAACTACAGGTCCTAGCCACTTCTGTCAATATATCTGATATATATATAATCAAGGTTAATAACTCGATCGGCATAGATAAACCACCTAATTTCAGGAAAATTGTAATTTTAGACAAACCATCGAAAATGTGCCACTGGTAAATGGTCTCAATCAACAGACAGATGTTTTCCCTTTTATATAGCGAATCATATACAAAACTGTACGGTCACTTGCAATTTTTGTGTACGATCAGCTGTTGTGAGAGTTTTTGAAGGAACAGCTGCTGAAATGATGAGTTAAGTTTTGTACGATCATTTGATATTATTTAGAGATAATGTTAGTGTTGGGACGATCGATTTTAATCGATCATTGATTACTTTATATCCCGCCAGCCACTATCGCGCGATTATGAAAGCAAATAATCAACTATAGCAGAGGAGGTAACTTGTATGAGTTTTAAACTTGCTGTACTGAATCCATATATAGAAAAATATAGAAGAAATTGCCCAAAATGTGAACAGGGTTCTCACATTTCTAAACATACCTCGGAGGTGTGAGGAGACAGAAGAAAACATTCGGAATATGTTTTGTCTGTGCTGTATTCAAATGAAAAATAACGGGGAATTCGAAGGTACATCCTGTTTCAGTGATGGACGCAACGGCAGTGGAGCACGCCGACAAACAAACTATTTATCCATACCCGGGAGGGAAAGCCAAATCCCGGGTATGGGAACACTTTTGAGTTTGGGGAAATTTGGATATGACAAAAGCAGTCTGCAAAATCTGTAGACGAAAACATGCCAATAACGGTAAGCGTGCTGAAATCCCTGGGAATTCCAGTTTCGTTTTCCTACTTATACACATTACACAGGCTAGGCTTACGAAAAATTGGGGAGAACAAAAATTATTACGTTTTTTATACTGTTTTCTGATCTGTTTTACGATTGCTGAAATGTTACCAGGGCTTTTTCTCACTGGTTTGGGAAGGGGCCTTTTTTTCTCTTTTTGGGAAGAATATTGGTGAATTGGGAAAGATTTTTTCAGGAGTAAACTGAAAATTTTGGGAATTTGGCTTAAATATGAAAAAATTTCAATTGGGAATGGGGCCAATTAACGGCCCCAAAAAATGCTCAGAAAAAGCCCGGGTTACTCATACATTATTTTGAAAAATCCAGAAGTTAGATTGGCGTTCTTGTTTGTTGATAGGTCTATATATATATATATATGCAAGTTTGTTAGTTTTGGAACTCCGTTTTGTAACTTAGCAATAGCCTTCGGTGAGTAACGTTTCCGATTTTATTACTAGACTATAGAGATGTGAAATGTCCGTCAGGGTGGTTACTGTTATTTTTGTTATTTCTATATATTTTTTTTTAAATATAGACTCATTAGACTCAACAGTGTTTACGTTTTTGTTGAAATGTGTAAATGATAAGAGTCTATGTATACATCTAGAATATGGATTACCGGTAAAAAATGTTTTTTCAAAAATCATACTAATCACATGGATCTTTCCAATTCTAAATAAATTCCTTTTAAATTAAGGGCAAATTTGTTGCAAATAAACTGGTTTAGGTTTGGGTTTATGGTTTAAACCTGGTTTTCAAAACGGTTTGTAAACTAAAACTGGTTTGCTCTTGAGAAACAAATGCGAAATTCTAGTTTTCAATATGGAGTCTTTGGGAGAAAAAGCTTCAGAGCAGTATTTGAAACGTTAATACCTCCTGAACGCACAAAAATCCCCCGAATCCCAAATTATGTTGAAGACATACTTCCACAATTCAATGCAATGACAGGGAAACGCATGCAATTCTAGCAGACTTTCTTTCAAACACAAGGGAACACTGTCATACCAATGGGAAAACAATTATTAATATTTATAATTTATATTTTATTTGTCCAGTCAAATGACTCTACAAGCCATAACTGGCAAGTTTGGAGCACGTAGCGCACTTCAAGAGCACATTCTGCATGTGTGTTGACAACATTCGCCATCTTGTTTTCAGAAACGAAACCTTCCAAACCACAACCGGTGGTGGTTTGAATGGTTTAATAAACTAGTTTAGGTTTATCAGAAACAAATGAATGAACCGGTTTCAGTTTAAATGTGGTTTGAAACTGGTTTACTCAACAAATGGAAAGTTTACAGAACCGGTTCGAAACTAAAACTGGTTTTAGGAGAACAAATTCGCCCTAAAATGTTTCATCCCAGGACTTATCGTCTGTGATGCATGCTAGAAGCAAAAAAATAGGTCAATTCAGAAAAAGGTTAAGAACCGATTATATTATCGATAAACAGTAAGTTGTGTTCAACCGATTATCGATTATGATTTCTCCAACCGATTCCCAACACTAGATAATGTACTTTTGTAGTCTGTTTGTCCTCTTTGCAGGCATATACTTGACGTTCAACCGATCAGGCGATGGACAACACTTCAGCCACATTTACATGTAAAACGTGTTACTCGCCGGATAGACGCTCGAATTACAAGCTAAAATACTGATAAATAAATAATTACCGGGAGTTATCGAGAAGACAGAAGATAACTGGGGAGGAAAGCAGCAGACAAATCCATGTGATCGAACTCGAGGACCGCCATCATTACGTAATGTACACGTGGTTGAACCATAAATTCCAATGTCGTCTATTTACGGGGGGTTTCACATTCAACATGCATGATAGAGTATTTACCTTGATCATATAGATCCTTAAGACTTCGATTGTGTCCGTTTTAAGTATCGTCTAATGTTATTTGCGCTAGAAATGGCTATTTTCGACTCATCCGACGGCATGATAAAA
Organism: Pecten maximus; assembly: GCF_902652985.1. Taxonomy (NCBI): domain Eukaryota; kingdom Metazoa; phylum Mollusca; class Bivalvia; order Pectinida; family Pectinidae; genus Pecten; species Pecten maximus. The sequence continues at coordinate 2,996,080 of NC_047019.1, read as the reverse complement.
AACACTTCGTCTGCCAGGAATAACAAAGCATGGGATTTGCAAGGACGGCTCTAATTGGTCAATAAACCGAAGACGGATGAAAGCGGCGCGCAGATTAACTGTCAGCAGAAACTTCTGCACGCGCTATTATTCCAAGAATTATTTTTCAAAATTCTCCCAATGTTCTTCTGTTGATCTCTCCTACCATTCCCTTTAACAATACATATTTCTTCTATACGATTCAGATTATCTTTTTTGTACTAAACAGATTATATTTTTAAATATGTCTCAAGTACACTTATTTTTTTTTGCAGTTAGTTATGTTATTTACTGTATAAACTTACGCTGTAGGGACACCCAGCGCAGACATGATCTCACGACAGATGTAACATGATAAGATCTAGAGTGGTATATTATATTCTCAACGAGATTCACTACAAGAACACAAAAACTTACTATCAGCTACGTACAGAACGTATAAGACCATATTCTCTATAACCTGACAGTGCTACGTTAGATTTTTACCATACAGAACGATGGGACCATATTCTGCACGAAATACTGGATTTAGATGCTAGACTATATCATACAACTCACATTGTTGCTATTGACAGTATTGTACCGGGTGTCTGACACAGATGTAAATATGATTTCAATCATGAAAAACTTATAAAAAAACATTTCACAATAAAAATGACTAGATCTAGATAACTAGCACGTACATGACGTAAAATAATACTTATGGTATTCTAATGTCAGTGATGACACGATTGACGTTAATCAATGTAATTTGCACACGATGGACTTGGTACAAAAGCCGGTTGGGACCATTTTCGTAGAAGAAAATAATGTTTTTTTCGCGTAGCTTGGCGTGAGCTTCATAACATGAAAGGATGACTCGTCAATCACTGGACATTGAATTTATCCGATTATCGGACACTTTCTAAACAAACAAACTTCTTTTATCTTTTTTTCATCTTAATCTCGTATATAAAATATCCCTGATATAGGGTTATCTTTCAAATACAATGATAATTATAAATGTGTGGTATTTAACACCAGAAACTTACAAAAGACGTAAAATCGTGTCGTCTGCTAGAGAACACAACGCTGGGGAAAATTCTTCGCAAAAAGTGGTGACGTCACAAAAGGGAGGTACATGTAATGACTTTAGCGCCGACCTGGGATTCAAGGATGCGCACCACTAAGATTCAATATAAAAATCAGAACGCCGTTCTGGCACAAAGTAGATTACAATTGATTCCACGAGGAAAATGGGTATCTGGAAGCTCTTTTACCCATGTCAGATAATCTAACAGCTATACTGAGATACGTGCTGAATGTAAACTATATAGCATTGTTAGATCTCCTATCCCTTAAAATGTATTTATTATCTTATATAAGATATATTATCACGATATGCCGAAACACAATACGACATAGAATTATAATTTAACTCATTCTATTATAGCAATTATACACAACGAGGAAATTTTTTTTTCAAATATTTTTTTATGTATGTGTGTGTTTCGGCACAAGTTGTATAAAGCAATCTGATACTTTCTCAATTAAGAAAAGTAAAATAAGCGTATATATCATCTATTGTTAACTTTACATATAATGAATGAGCCAATAGTGAAAATTGGAGTTAATATCTCATTTACATATTTTAATTGCTCATTTAAATATGATTTAAAATTTGGGTATAGTAACATCTAATTTTTTTCTGTGGTCTGATCTAGCCCACCATCCTCTCTTTGGTGCCATTACTATAAATGACTGCATGCTTACAACCGAAACCAGAGTGAAGTCTGATTTACAAATTTTTTACTGTTAATCTTAAAATGAATCATAAAACATTAACCAACAGAACAGGTCCGGAGTTATATATGCGCATAGAGTACAAAATTCACTATTGGAATTTTTCTCACTACATGTACATGACAGTTGGTAAGATGCAGAAATGAATCAATACTTTGAAGGAAATCGTTTGCTTTCAAACGTTAGGTGAACGTTACAATACGTATGCTTAACGTATGCTTAACGTATGCTTAGGAATGTTATTGAATATAAAGAAACACAGCTTTCTGAACGCAGATAGATACAGAAATCTAATTTTCAAATGTACAGATATTGACACCCTTTGTCTGATCTTCAATGAAATTAGTAAATTATATATAAATATATACAGTACATGTAAAAGTTTTCTAGGATGGACATTGTTTCAATAACTTGTTCTTCTTAAATAGATGTACATTATAATTATACGATCTTTTCACTAATATTTTTTTTGAAAAAAAAAAAAACAATGTACAAAATCATTACAAGTAAATTATTTACATAACAAATGACATTTTGTCACAATGTACAAGTAAAAAACAGTAGTTACAAAACGTACTTTTATATATATGTACATACCATCCAAATTTCTCTCTTAATACATGAATCTATATTTAGAATATTTTCAACGACGCAACTCCATGTTGGGATCACTCCTCCTCACTCATTACCTGGATTTTTACGCTTGAGACCTCTGATATCTTTTAAAATCCATGGCAGTTTTATCCGGATCAGTACCAAACTCAACTTATATGGACGTTGTGTCTCCACAGATATTTTTTTTCAAAATCCATAAGGATCTGATATGTCATGATAGATTTTAAATCAATGACTCTTTTATTATACACAAACTTTATAGTTTTTTCAAGCAGTTGTAATTGAAGAGTTTAAAATGTAATCTAGTTCTAGGAATCTTTCTATCTGTAATATATAGTTCTTTCACGTGATTCTTTTGTTTGCATTAGAAAGTGCCGTCCTGGCGCATCGTAGCAAAACTAAGCCCGATCAAGATGCGGGGAAATTTAAGTGAAACAAGCAAGGCTGAATAGAGCGATTTTATATAATACACTTTGAACGTACGCATTTCTATGATATGCAAATCTGAAATATCACAGAATTCATAAAACAAAAGCCATTTTTGAAAGATACAAAATGTATAAGCTGTGCACTTACAAATTAGTCAATTTCAAATATGAAAATAACACTTGATTTTGCAATTGTTAAAACGTCATAGTCCACTATAATGAACAACAACAGTAGGCCTATATTACATGTACTTGTAGGAGTTCTATTATAGAATGCTTTCGTCACAAAAATGTCATAAAATGGTCATTCTTTATACTGTGAATGATTTAGAAAACTAAAAGAGGTCGCACAACTTTTCATTCTTCTCAAGAGGTATGGTCGTTTTCCGCCTATCCTGATCTAAGCCATGATACAGGTAAAATATCACGTGACCCCAGTGATTCCCACCGTACAAAAATAGATCGTCATGGTCCATTGGCGCGCCGTGTCTGAACGGATAATTAAGTAAAATTGACACGTTAGTTTAAACAATATTTATTTGAGCAGTGGCGTAGGAAGTCGTCAAAAAGGGGGGGGGGGGGGGGGGGGGGGGGCAAAATTTTTTTTAACCTTAAATTTTACGCACTAAACAAATCGTATGCCATCTCCGCAAAATTAGGCAATAATATTATCATTTCAACATCCCATGATAATTTTGATAATTTATGTAGTACAAAATAAGTTATTTACGCAAATCAGGATATATTATTTATGGCAAAACATGAATCACCAGGCCCGGCCAGGATTTTCCAAAGGGCGGGGTGGTCCAGTAATTTAGTAATAATGCGAGCGTCGCAGGCGCGAGGCCGATTTTTTTTTTTTTTTTTTTACGAGGGGTCTGAGGGGCCGCCCAGCGGGTCCAGGGCAGCGCCCTGATATGGGGTTCAAGGGGGTCTAAGCCCTCCGCGGAAAATGAATATAGCACATTTCCAATAATTCGGGATCAGGCGCGGATCAAGGAGTTTTCGAAAGGGGGGTCTGGTAATTAAGTGATCATGCGAGCGCCGTAGGCGCGAGCCGATTTTTTTTCCCTTTTTGCGAGAGGTCTGGGGGCCGCCCAGCGGGTCCCAGGGTGGCGAATCCCCCCTGTGGATCTGCAATCGAAAGGGGGGGGGGGGGGAGGGCAATAATTTAGTGATAAAGCGAGCGCCGTAGGCGCGAGCCGAATTTTTTTTTGTATTTCCTCGTACCTGTCGGTAATTAGTATCACTCTATTCACGTTAAAACCGCGCATTCTTATTCATGTTGTGTTTCTGTCTTGTTCTCATTATGAACTCAATTAACTTCACAAATTATCATCAACTTATTGAATCTATGTGATGAAGTTTAGCAAAATTTCGTATTAAGATATAAATATGTGACGTTTACAGGGTCCGTATCAGTCACTACTGATGATCCATATTGTCTAACATATAATTAGTTTTACTCGAGTCCTCAGTGCAAAAATATACAGAAATATACAGCTGACCTGGCTGTGTTTATGTAATATACATCAAGTACCAACTAGCTATACAGCTGAAATATAACACAATGATTGCTCAGTTCCTCTGAGTAATCCTACAGTATAAATACAAATATACCTAAACAGAGAGCTATTTATATTAACAGAACGGAATAATATACTACATGAAATAATGAGTGCTCCCTGACCAAAATGAATCTTCCCTATCTGGGGTTTATTCCGGGCAATATCACATTATACAACTATGATTACTTTATATATGAGGGTAAGAGAGTTTCAACACTCATTGACCGAGTGAGCACTCACTTTGACCGAGTGCTCACTTTTACCGAGCGCTCACTTCACTGAGTACTCACTGCTACCGAGCACTCACTTCTACCGAGCACTCACTGAGTACTCACTTCTTACTGAGCACTCCCTAGCATATATTTAACGTTAGGCATGTACGTACAGTACAACACTCGGGGCTCTCAGACACTTTCTTATAAACCACGAGCAGACCCAAGGCTATTGATATTAATACACTTACAACGTATGTGATGTACCGATCACATAGACTAACTAGAGTCCCCACGGAGAAGGGAAGCCTTACTCAGGCACATCTGCCTCCGTACTCTACCGTAAGTTATTACATACACAATAAGTACTTTGATATAGGGAAGCCTTGTTCAGGCACGTCTATATCTTAACTAATACCTTTTTGTCCGGCCTTATCTCGTTCGTGTCAGACGAAGAAGTGAACAATATCTAGTTTCGACCGCCGCCTTTTATACTCTCGCGAAAGGGAAACTAGCGCCACCTATTATAAAATCAGGATCTTTAGAACGCTTCTAAACCTCCTAGGTGTATATTACTTACAAACGTCTACCTGACGTCGAGACTAATAAACAAAGTAGAAGACGGACAGTCCGGAACGACAGGTAACATAACACACAACAGTGGTTCACCACACTACCCACGCCTCCGAGCAACACGTGTCCCCACGTTCTAACACAAGTAAAGCTAAAACAATAACTAACACTCAAGGGTTTAATAAGGAAGTTACATGAAAATCGATTTAGGAAAAGCGATTGAGGTTCTCCTGCTCAAAGAACTCGAAAAACTCGACTATCTGGATGTCCCGTCCTCCCTCTGAATACCGGGTAGTCTTCGTTACAGTCCTTCGGCTAGCAGGCGGCTCTTGCTCTGTCTGAGTGGCAACATTAACATAGGTGCATGTTTTCTTTGCACTAGGGGCAGTGCTTACCACTGGCATTGGAACCATGTTGATAGGATCCTTCGGATGGGGCTTGACTGAAGTTGCAGTTTCTGACTTCCTCTTTGGGGCTCGAACTGGTTCTGGTCGCGTTGGTCTTCTGATAGTACGCCCGACCAGAAGACTGTCTCCCTAGTCTTCAGAAGACAAGCCATTACCCTCAGAAGATTCCGATATCTCCCCCAGGAGGTCACCAGGATCTTGCGCCTTCCAGCTCTCTACATCAGTTTGTACAGCGGGAGCTTGGGATGACGTTGAAGGCCGGTCTTCCTCCAAACTCTGTTCCACAGCCTTGGGAGCACTCCTGTCGTTGTCAGTATGACGTTTACGGTGCCGATTCATATTAGCAGCACGGAAAGTTTTGTAGCCGCAATCAGGGCACGTGAGAGTCTTCCTTTCCATTGTCTCTAGGCCACACTCCAGGATATGCTTCCTCATGTCATCCATGTTGTTGGCACGGAAGGAACACATAGGGCACTGTTTGACGGGAGTTGTCTTAGTCTTAACCATTCTGGGGATGTCTGCAATGACAAAGAGAGGTAGCTTACTAAAACGTAGTGACCATTCTAGTAGAATGAAGTGTAATCAGAATGCCACTGAGGTTTACGTCGCGTACGTCTTGGGTTTGCTCCATTAGGTTCACACCCATTCTCACTACTGAATTTCTCACCTAATTCCTCAAGCACCAAGTCTTTCTCAGTTTTCTCTACACTCTCATTCTGACTTTGCTCAAAACACGTTTCATCCACCTGAACTTGCACATCTTTTCGTCCGAATGCTTCCGCTCTACTTTCACCACGCAATATTTGGGGGTGTCTCGTTCTCATGCGGTCAGCATGGATCACTTGAGTCTTTCCCCTATAACCACACGGAACCCTATAGGTCACCTCTGTCAATCTAGTGAGTATCTTAAAAGGTCCCCGCCATCGGCTTGCTAACTTGTGGGTGGTCCCAGCCGGAATACTTGGGAAGAAGACATAGACAGAATCACCTGGCTCAAACTTGGTCCAAGACAACTTCTGGTCATGATAACGCTTTTGTCGGAGCATCGCACCTTTTGAGTGTTTCCTAACCAGTTCGTGTGCATTTTCCATCTTCTCCTTTAACTGCCAAGCCCATTGGTTTTGAGGAATGGTCTTGATATTCCTTGGCATTTCATACTGAATGTCTAGGGGAGTACTCGTTTCCCTTCCTAGCATCATAGCATTAGGCGAATTCCCAGTGGTCTCGTGTTCTGTAGAGCGATACGCCATCATTACATATGGCAAGTGTTCGTCCCAATCAGTCTGATGGTTATTTACAAAGGCACTCAGCATAGTCACAAGCGTCTTGTTGAACCGTTCTACCATTCCATCTGATTTGGGATGATAGGGAGTGGTATGTGTTTTGTTGATTTGTAGTAATAAGCACATCTCCCGAAAGAGAGAGCTTTCAAATTGGGATCCCTGATCGGAATGGAGGCTGTAAGGTACACCAAACCTAGCTATCACCTCCTCTACGAGAATCTTGGCCACAGTCTGTGCTTCCATGTTTGGCATGGCAAAACTCTCTGTCCACTTGGTATAGTAGTCCGAAACTACCAATATGTGTCGGTTACCCTGCTGTGTACTTGGGAGTTCACAGAGAATATCTATGGCTATCCTCTCCATGGGAAAACCCGACTCAACCATCTGCATAGGGGCTCGCTTGGTTTTACTTGAACTCTTTCGTTTGCTACACTGAGGACATCCGATCACATATTGTTTCACATCGTTTTGAATTCCTGGCCAATAGAAACTTTGTCGAATTTTGGCCAAAGTCTTCTTTATACCCAAGTGTCCAGAACTGCGATTGTCATGACTGTGGGTCAACACTGTTCGTCTTTCTGCTGCAGGAACAATTGCTTGTAGACTTGTTGCTGAATTGGGGTTTTTCCGATACAACATGTCACCATGTATCACCAGGGATTCAAATTGGGCCCATAATGTTTTCACGATTATGCTCCGGTCACCAATTTCCTTGTATGGAGGTTTCTCTCCTTCCCTCACCCATTTAAACACTACTGCAATATCAGCATCATCTTCCTGCTTTTGTTGAAGTATTGACGACTCAAATTTTGACTCTTGGTCTTCCAAGTCCTCCTTCGTTTTGGGGCTGCATGCCATGACAGTTTTTTCAGTCTCCGTCTCGGTACGTTTCTCCCACATGGGATCGAACCCACATTGTCGGCACGGTATCCGACTTAAGGCATCCGCATTGCGATGCTGACTTCCTGGTCTGTGTTTGATGTCCATGTTATAGGAACTCAAAACCTGCAACCATCTGGCCATTTGACCTTCTGGCGCCTTAAAGTTAAGTAGCCAGCGTAGAGAACTGTGATCCGTTCTCACCGTAAACCTCCTACCATACAGGTAGTGTTTGAAATGTTTCACAAAGTGCACAACCGCTAACAACTCTTTCCTTGTTACACAGTAACTCCTTTCAGATTTCGTCAGCATCCGGCCTGCATATGCGATAGGTCTCTCATTCCCATCAATGTTTTGAGAAAGAACTGCACCAATAGCTTTGTCACTTGCATCAGTGTCCAGAATAAACGGTTGTGTGAAATCTGGATGGGCTAGTATAGGGGCATTGATTAGCTGATGCTTTAGTGTGGTGAATGCCTCCTGGCAGGCATTGGTCCACTCAAAAGTTCTGTCTTTCTCAGTCAGTCGGTGCAGACAGCTAGCAATCTGTGAAAAGTTTCTTACAAACCTCCTGTAATATCCACAGAATCCAAGAAATGATCTCACCTCTTTAATGTTCTTCGGCACAGGCCACTGTTCAACAACTTTCACTTTTTCATTATCAGTAGCTATTCCTTCCTCTGATATCACATGTCCGAGATAGATCACCTCTTTTCCAAACAGTTGGCATTTCTTGGTTTTAAGTTTCAATCCTGCAGTAAGAAGTCTTTCAAACACAGTTTGCAGATTTTGTAACATGTCCTCAAAATCCTTTCCAACCACGATCACATCATCTAAATAAATGAGACAAATTTGCCACTGAAGTCCAGCTAACACAGTCTCCATAAGCCGCTCAAATGTGGCTGGAGCAGAAGTCAACCCAAAAGGCATCACCTGGAATTCATATAATCCAGTCCTAGTTGAAAAGGCAGTTTAAGGACGGTCCTCCCTCTCTAGTTCAACTTGCCAGTACCCTGCATTCAGGTCGAGTGTAGAAAACCAAGTACACCCCGACAAGTGGTCCAATGCCTCATCAATGCGTGGCAATGGATAGGCATCATGAATGCTCACAGCATTGAGACGCCTATAGTCAACACAGAATCAGAGACTACCGTCTTTCTTTTGTACTAAAACAATACCCGATGACCAGAGGCTGGTAGACTTCTGAATTACTCCACGGTCCAGCATATCATTGACTTGTCTATCCACCTCAGGGCTCAAATGTGCTGGCACTCTCCTTAGTGGTTGTTTGATGGGTCGGGCATCACTAGTTTCTATTTTGTGTTTCACCACTGTTGTTCGTCCAAGATCACTGTCAGTGGCTGCGAACAGATTCTTGTATGCCAATAACAAAGATTTGACTTTATTGCTCTGTTCCGGAGTCAGGTGTTCTTTTGACCTCTGTAGTAGTTGGTGTAAATCCTCTCTGAGCTCTCCAGAGGGTGCACAACTAGACGAGGATGTTGTCTCAATGACACTTGTTACAGGACTAGCACGAGCAATATTTGTACCTGGGTAGACCGTTTGCGGATCTTCCTGAAGATTCATGAGTCTCACAGGAACTGTAGTCTCATAACAAACCAATGATCGGGCAACGAGAGCCTTGTCATTTTTCAGGAAGGAGTCAGCTCCTTCAATAAGAAGTGACTCGCTATTCATATGTTCACCTGATGGAGAACGTAATTCCCCAGCAATAACCATCTCACTCTTACCAGGAATGGTTATCTTTTCGGAGGCAACAACTCGAAAGCATCCAAGTGTACCCTCGTACTTAGTGTCCACTGGCACGTCGTCCAACACTAAAGATCCTCGCTTTAAATCAATCAAGCCATTTCTTGATTTCAAGAAGTCAAGACCAAGAATTCCTTCTGTGCTTATTTTGGCTACCACAGCCTCAAAGTACACGTCCCGGCAACCTTCTGGCTTGATCATAAATCCTCCCTGACCAAGGACTTTCAACTCACTGCCATTAGCAGCCATGATATCCTTTTTAACCTCTTTCAATTTGGGTCTTCTCTCCTCTGGAATTTTCTCATATGACTCCTGTGACAAAATGGTCACTGTGGCTCCAGTATCAACCAAAAGTTTCACTTTGGTATGCTGTACCTCAGCATTGATGTATAGTCCAGCCTCTTGAGCAGCCGAGGAAACTCCAATCCCAGCGGATGGTTTACTACTTCGCTTCCTCGTCCTTGTCCTTACCGGATTAGCTACTCCTGTTGATGCTGTCTTTGACTCTTTCTTAAGCCGAGGGCAGTCTCTGCGAAAATGTCCTATTTCTTGACACTTGTAACAACGTCGATCAGTGCTATTCTTTGCATCCTGTCCTTGCTGGGCAGGTCGGTTCTGCTTTTTCCTTACAGCTTGGAGCTGACTAATATCAGTTTGCATCTTCTCCAACTTTTCCTGGATACTACTCAACATAGATTCCATCGCAGATTTCTCAGATTTTGCTGAATGTGTCGATTCAGTACTCTCAGTACTTGCTGTTCTGAGATATGAGCGACCTTCATTTCCATGTTTTTCTGCTTTCTTGTAAGCTTCCAGCTCCACTGCAAGATGAATCGCATCCGTCAGATTATCAGGTCTGGCTTGTTTTATACGAATTCGCATATCTGAGTCAGCTAAGGATTCTAGAAACTGTTGTTTGGCCAATGTTTCTCTCACCCCAACTTCAACAGTGGGATATATGTCAAGTTGACTAATCTTCGAATAGCTTGACCAAGTTCTGGAAGCGTCTCATTGGCTCGCTGCCTTCTCTCCAGCAATTGTACTCGATAAAGCTCCGTTTGATTGGGTGGGGCAAACCGTTGTTCAAGAGCTGTTATCAGTGAGAAATAATGCTCCTGTTTCCTGGCAGGCAAATCCCCAAGTATACCTTGAGCTTGTCCCCTCAAACTCACAGCTAGGTACAGACCCATCTCCTGCTCTGTCCATCTATTGATTCGAGCGCATGCCTCAAAATGAGACAGATAATCTCTCCAAGGTGTGGTGCCATCATAAGTAGATGCTTTAACAGACACAAATTTTGTTTTGTGTTTTCTTACTGGAGATTGATCCTCGTAATCACTATCATCCATATCCCACATTGCCCTTGGATTTATTCTCTTCACCCGAGCAGAGTCATAGCTTGATATATATTCCTTCTCCTTTAATCGAGCTGACCTCCTCTGATTGCTGTCACGACAGGTAATATTGTCCTCCTTATTCCCTTCATTAAAATGAGAGGAATATGTGCTCTCAGAGAACCTTACTTTAGGACTGCTCTCTGTTTTACTTCGGACACCATGATTCCCTTTATATGTCGATGAATCCTTCAGTCCATGTCTACTCGAAGTCTCTCGCAGGCTCTGATTTTCAATATCAAGCCGGCGTAACTGCTCCTGCATTTGTTCGATCTCCTTATCTATCTCATCTGGAGATGAAAGATCTTCGTGATTGTCCATTATACTGCTATAGAGCACAGACAAGTCCCTCTTTTCTGCACGAGTTTTATCAGCTGCATGCATAGACATAAATCCAGAGTCTCTATAATGACTGCTCCCTTTTGACATAGGCTGTTTTGGTGTTGAATGATAACTTTGGTCACTTCGCTCACCAAACCGCTTTTCAGAGTCCATCAAATCAATGCGAGGAGTTCCATTGACCATTTTCATCAATACAAAAATAACAGTTTAATTCTGATATCAAATTTTATTTAAACCTGAGTATTCGAGCACACCAAAAATATAGACAACAGGATCACCACCGCTGCCACCAAATTATGTGACGTTTACAGGGTCCGTATCAGTCACTACTGATGATCCATATTGTCTAACATATAATTAGTTTTACTCGAGTCCTCAGTGCAAAAATATACAGAAATATACAGCTGACCTGGCTGTGTTTATGTAATATACATCAAGTACCAACTAGCTATACAGTTGAAATATAACACAATGATTGCTCAGTTCCTCTGAGTAATCCTACAGTATAAATACAAATATACCTAAACAGAGAGCTATTTATATTAACAGAACGGAATAATATACTACATGAAATAATGAGTGCTCCCTGACCAAAATGAATCTTCCCTATCTGGGGTTTATTCCGGGCAATATCACATTATACAACTATGATTACTATATATATGAGGGTAAGAGAGTTTCAACACTCATTGACCGAGTGAGCACTCACTTTGACTGAGTGCTCACTTTTACCGAGCGCTCACTTCACTGAGTACTCACTGCTACCGAGCACTCACTTCTACCGAGCACTCACTGAGTACTCACTTCTTACTGAGCACTCCCTAGCATATATTTAACGTTAGGCATGTACGTACAGTACAACACTCGGGGCTCTCAGACACTTTCTTATAAACCACGAGCAGACCCAAGGCTATTGATATTAATACACTTACAACGTATGTGATGTACCGATCACATAGACTAACTAGAGTCCCCACGGAGAAGGGAAGCCTTACTCAGGCACATCTGCCTCCGTACTCTACCGTAAGTTATTACATACACAATAAGTACTTTGATATAGGGAAGCCTTGTTCAGGCACGTCTATATCTTAACTAATACCTTTTGTCCGGCCTTATCTCGTTCGTGTCAGACGAAGAAGTGAACAATATCTAGTTTCGACCGCCGCCTTTTATACTCTCGCGAAAGGGAAACTAGCGCCACCTATTATAAAATCAGGATCTTTAGAACGCTTCTAAACCTCCTAGGTGTATATTACTTACAAACGTCTACCTGACGTCGAGACTAATAAACAAAGTAGAAGACGGACAGTCCGGAACGACAGGTAACATAACACACAACAGTGGTTCACCACAAATATTGACTTACCAGGCTATTGCAGACGACCGACACACAGGTCTGAGGATTGATATACTAGCATAAAAGTCGGAATGTTCCGGATGTACAAGATACAGTTTTTATCGTTGCCTTCAAGAAAACATTATCGGTTCGAAAATATACAGATATTTATCGAAATGAATATATAAATTCGTGTTTTTTCCCCTTTTTTAGATTTTGGATGTCAAAAAGTGTGGGGGGGGGGGGGGGGGGGGGGCAAAAAGATATGTTTGCCCCCCACTGAAAAAGGGGGGGGGGCAATTGCCCCCCCCCCTGCCCCCCTCCCCCCCCCCCCCCCCCCCCCCCCCCGCTTCCTACGCCACTGTTGAGGATAAGTAATACAATACAACAAATCAAAAGTATACAAGAGGATTTGGTAACAAGCTTAGAGCTTAGGTAAAACCATCTCCTTAAAAGGAATTTTACACTACCCATCCATGTATGCCTGTTGTCGACGTAGTAGTTCATTTACATTTTAATTGGAATGTTACGGGGTAGATCGGTTATGATTTCACTCTTTTTCTTCTTCTTTTTTCACGTGGAAATTTTCTATCTCGACAACATTTTTTATCTTTATACTTAATACTTTATATAAAATATGAATGTAATGTTGCAAATATCTTTCAAATACAGATCTTGGTGATTCGAACTCCAAACCTTTCGGTTGATTAGCGATGGTTCTACCATATGAGCTATGCGTGCTTACGGCAGTAAGCTATCAGTTATAGTCAGTCTAGTTAATGCTAAATTAAAATATTTTGTCAACTACGTTTTTTTTTCAATTTTTCGATACCAGCGCATCGGAGGACCACTTTTTCAGAATAGGATTTTAGTTGTCTCTTAGCACAAAGAATAAAATAAGACATTGTAAAAGTTGGTCTTCCGGTGCGCTCTATGTCAAAAAATGATATGGATGCGGGAAAACCCCCATTGAAAGTTGCAAATAGCCCGATGATGCATCTTTACGGTCATTTAATGAAATATCCATTGCAATTAACAAACACATTTTCGCAAATAAGAATATTCAAGTTATATGTTATAGATTTAAGGTTTGTATTCAAAAATCCTGTTTTTAACATTTATTTTTTTATTTTGAAAACGGTCACCGTTAGGTCGAAACAGGCCAATATGCCCCATAACTCTTTGATATATCTTAAAAACTACTATATATATTTTTTCATTATATCATTCGAGAGAAAGTATGGCACGGGAAGGATGTCATAATTAAAAAAAAAAAATCCCTAGGCAAAAATCGAATATTGCTGAGGCAAAAATATTTCTGCCTAGGCAGTATTCGATTTTTACTTAGGCACAGATAATTTTGTTTCCATGTATTGCCTAGACAAAATTATGTTTGCCAAGGCAAAAATATTTAATTATGACATCCTTCCCGCGCCATAGGAAAACCCTTTTAAAGGGATTTTCCGGGGGGAAATATGGGAGTTTCTAGCTAGAAATCCTACATAGATCAGTGTGGTGTTCAAGTTTATCTTATTGTCATAAGTAGCCAAATCTGTTTGTTTTTTATTCTGTTTTGTTTTTGCTTTTGTTTGCTTAATTCCTATTCGATCATCGCATCAAATCAGTTGTTGGCGTTTTGACGGGAGAAACGTGTGTAAAACCACGTGATCATATTGTTTACGACAAAGCCAGTCGGAATACCTGGGCCTTTCTTGCAATGCCCGAGGTGTTCCGATTGAGGTTTGGCCAGAGTGTAAGTGTGGGAAAATTGAAAATTTGACTCAGTAATTTAAGTTCTTACTTCACGAGATGTGTATGTGTGTTATATATATGTATTTTCCATATGTCATATTTTTTCAGAAATCTGTTTGTGACGTTTGCATTTGAAAAGAGATCTGGGCGGAAACACGTGTGTTATCACGTGATTCTTATTATTAGACTTACTGTAGCAACCATGTTTAAGATGAGAATTTTTAGGCCTACTCCTACGCCGGCGTATTTCCCCAGGCCGAAGTGGGACATACAGGATTACTTTAAAGTAAGTGATCTAATATAATCAAGCATTCATCCTGTCTGTTAAAGAAGTGAGATGTTCTGTCTTTGTGTAATATTTTAGGCTTTCATCAATTTCGACGATTAGGCTAGATGATAAGATCGTAGCGACGGCAGCATTCTGTATAACAATTAACGTTCTGAAAAGTCTTTTGTCCCGATTTGCCTCCGACTCCAATGTGTAGTTTTGACCCAGCGTCTGGTGTTGAAATCTGTCTGGGTTGTGTGTGTGTGTTTTTAAATATTGTACTACACTGTAGCAACAATAGGTGAGATCTGTGGAATGATAATTTAATAAAGTTTAGAATATTAATTAAGAACAGAAAGAAAACATTTCTGAGCTAATGGATATTACTTGTTTCCAGAAAGAGCTTTTCACCCAAAGGAAATGCCTGGGTTTTCCAAAGGTTAGTAAAACTTTTAAGAGTCCACAGGTTACTTTGTAAAATAAATGCATTCTAAGGTAAATTAATGTTAACATGTTTAATGATCTTACATTTCCATTTAAGCTTATATGTAGGTTCTACATGTGCAATGTAACATAGGATTTTTTGGTAAGATTTTTAAAAAATGATCATATATAGTTTCCAAAATGTAATGAAAATTATTAACTTTGAAAAATTTGACATTTATCAACATAAGTAGAACATTATCCCTAAAAGGTGATATTTAAACACCTTCTTGGGATAAAATGAAGAAACAGCATACATTCAGCCTGATCAGGCCAACAAGGATACGCCCACAAGAACCTCCCAGATTAGGGGCACAGCATTGATAGTAAGTGTCACACAGGGGGAGACTACCAGATCAGGGGCACAGCATTGATAGTAAGTGTCACACAGGGGGAGACTCCCAGATTAGGGGCACAGCATTGATGGTAAGTGTCACACAGGGGACGCCAAGATCAGGGACACAGCATTGATGATAAGTGTCACACATATGGAGTTTTAAAGATTTCTTTATTCACTCTGACACACAGCGTGTGTAACAAGAGGTCAAGTATGACAGTCAATATCAATACATGTAGTTTTCTTACAATCTTGGAATCATTTATAGATAGAACTGGTGAAAATACTGAATGCAAAAAGGGAAAACAGTACTACTAGTTATTGTGATGTCATCATAACATATTACATAGTTTTTGGACATATACAATGTATAGGCTTATGTTTATTAACAGTTTTTTTTATTAAAGATTATAAACATTTTAATCACTTAAAACTTTAAACACTTTCATTTTATAATAATTGTGTTTTCTTTGTAAAAGTAGGCAGGAATATATATATGCGTCTTAACTTTATTATGTTATAATTATTACAAATAAATAAAAAATGGAATTCATCTCCTATACCGGTATAACAAAGTGGACATATTCTGTCTTGTCGTTGAATACCTGTCCATCTTCCTGTTTCGCCTGGAAGTTTTATGTTGGAAGTTCTATATTAACAAGTACCTTCCTGTCCTTTATGTTGAATCATTTAAGGTAATCTTCCATACCAAAATTGTATTTAAATATCCTGTAAGTTTGTCTTTGTGACAAGTTTTCCAGCTGGTCAAACCAAGTCTGAATGAACAGATCATATAATTTTTGTGCAATTATTTTTCAAGTGATTAATATCAGGTAAACATATTTTCTGTTGCATCCACACAAAACTTACTCCAACATTGTCTAAGATATCTTTAACATAATTCATCCCTTTAAATTTAATTCAGGGGTGTAGCGTCCATTAGAAAAAAATCCAGGGCTTACACATAAAAAATCCTGCCTTTATGTTATGGTCCAACATTTCAAGTAGCCTCCGAAAACAAGTAATGATTATGACTTCAAAGTTTTGATTTAATGTTACAACCAAATTATTGGTAATACCATACCAGAAAATGTACACTGTGTGCTATATGTTACAAAATATAGGTCTAGTGCATTCCGGAATAGCTATCACAGCATATTTGTCTATTACTGTCAACCCCCATGTTTCCGGTTGTATATTGTTGAAAAGTGTATCTATTCAAAATGAAGAAGGCTTCAAAAAATGTGCCCAGGATTGAAACATTCTTCAAAACCTAGGAAGAAGAACGCAGCGTTTAAAAGGTACCTAGACATGAGATTTCGTATCCAACTTGAAAATGTCTTTAAATTTAGACACTGACAGACAATTGTCTCTTGTCTAAACTGTAAAAAACAAATTAACATTACTGGAAAACTTGTAGTTCAGTATAATTTAGAATTTAACTTATTTTGAAATTACTATCTCTGCCCTAGACCCGCTGGGCCTAGGCGGCCCCCACACCCCTCACCTGGGCTTACACATTTGTGTATACCAGAGTTTAATTACGAAATGTATTCTCAATTTAATATCAACTGCAATTGGATACCTTCCAGGTGTTTCACCATATATCATAAAATTAGATGTATTCTTTCTTAAAACGATAATTTGTTTGCAAAATGGTAGATGTATTTTTTCAACTTGACTTACCTTCTCATATACCCATATTTCACACGAGTATAACAAAATTGGAGCCACTAATGAATCTAATAATTATAATTGTAGGTCAACAGGTAGATTTACATTTCTTACTTTTTGATACACAGCAAAAAGTGCTTTTTCGGCTTGATCAGGTACATGTAAATGGTTTTTGCCAATGTAAACTTTCCATTATAATCGAAAAATACCCCTAATTATGAAAAAGGGTCTTGAAAGTCTAATTGCTGATTATAGAATAAAAAATTATGCATTGTCTTTGTCCATCTTTTAAAAAATATGACAATTTTTAATTATCTTAAAGATACTACACCTCCGACAGAGTGTAATAAATTGTTATTATTTTGACAATAAATGACATTTAGTCTATATATATATATATTCCTATTTAAGACCTACAAATAAAAAGATTAATTTTATAACGTCAAAAATTGTCGGAATGAAGCCAAGAAGATTAAAATTTTGAACATTATAATCTACTTTGCATACACTTGACCTTGATCGCAGTGCATTCTGGGAAGAGATTTACCTAAGAAGAAAAATATGGTGGACTAAATACTTTTATTCAGCTGGGACAACCATATATATTGCTTGTTACCTACGTAACAACTACAACTTTTAATTGCAAGGATTTAATGCAAATAGCAAATAAAAACTAAATAAACATTTCAATATTATCCGTTGTGAAAAACCAGATCCGATGCCTGTTGTCAACCACGAACCCAAAGCTTTCTTAGCTTTACTCCTTCTACATTCAAGGTCACAGGGGTCAAATAGGCAAAAATCTTTACACAATGTTTTTATCAATAGCCAAAATACTCGGAGACAATGATATTTGGTCATTAGGATGCTGGAATGAAGGACTACAAAATTTATTTACATGGATAAACTTGGCCTACTCTGATATTTGAATAAAGTGATAATCAGCTTAATTTGTATCGTAGTTGCTCTAAAAGCAAATGAGTGATACAGGTACATTGGGCTTCTTGTGAAACATAGGTTCTGCCCTATCAAACAGATTGTCCATCAACATTTTTTACCACTTGAGAACATTCTAATCTTGCTGTTAATTCAGATCCTTGTACCCAGGTGCTTTGGAGCACGAGAAAGATTTCCTGTTAACTCATTATCTCCAACAGTAAGTAATCACACGTTTACAAATATTGATAAATAATACAGCTATATATTTGTATACTCATCAAATTTGCACATGTATATTATAATGACTAGTCTCTCTGGTTTAAGTTCCTCGCCCCCCCCGCCCCCTTCCCCCCAATACATATTACATCTATGTATCTATGTATAATTATATTTATCCTTGGACAGATTCAAGTTTAGCTTAAAAAAATGTCCAGAACATTTATTACACTCCCCCCCCCCCCCCCCCCCCCCCCTTATGCTGTAAAAACAAAAGTAAATATATCATACACAGCACCTTGAATTAGCAATAAAATTGGTCCGGTGTTCGGAATTCAGAGGGATCTGTATTTGGAGGTTTTTCAATATTATAATAAAGAAGGACATTTAATGCATACCGTACAATACCAATTTGTTCGGTATTCAGAGGTGTTCAGTTTTGGAAAGTTGCACTGTCATATGTAGGTTAACTGGTTTTGTTTTCATATCTAAAATGTGCCTTATTTTTTAGAATTGGGCATATTTACTGTACACTGCTTCCTTAATAGAGAGGTTTCACTGTATAAAAAACTGACCCTTTCAATATTCATGTAATAAAATATTTTAGTAACTACGTACACTCTGTATCTGGGAACATTAAAATCTATTACTTGTTCATTCAGACACCAGACATTCCTAGCCGAGTTGAAACACCAAGAGGCCATCTTGTCATCCCAATGTCTCCTACAGTAAGTATTATGCTAGAGGCCCAGGGAGCTGACATTGGGTCTGTGGCTGGGATGAACGGCTACCAAGTGTGTTCAAATAAATGACCTTGATCTACATTCACAGGTCACAAGGTCACAGGTGTCAAATACGCAAAATCTTTACCCAATGTTTTTCTCAATAGCCAAAATACTCGGAGACAATGATATTTGGCCATTAGGATGCTGGAATAAAGGACTACAAAATTTATTTACATGTATAAACTTGGCCTACTCTGATATTTGAATAAAGTGATAATCAGCTTAATTTGTATCGTAGTTGCTCTAAAAGCAAATGAGTGATACAGGTACATTGGGCCTCTTGTATAATATAGGTGCTGCCCTTAACATACTGGAGTACCTGACTTGACGTCTCTGGAAAAATAACATCACTCGAATTAATATAACACTGGCCATTTGCTGACATGAAATGTCATTGATATGTATCTAAAGTAATTTATAACTGTTGTTTAACTTCAGGCACTAATCCCTAGTTGGCTTGAGAGACCAGAACCAGTTCCATCCAGACATCAACATCTGGTGAGTTTGAACATCTCTTGATCCAGTCGGATTATTAGTATTCAATTTCATATCAAATGCCTCAATAAAAATCATAGTAGTACTTTCAATATTTGGTTGAAAACATGATACAATTTTTTTAAGATAAAAAAAATGATACAAATTTGATATGTATATTTATCACAACAGCATAAAGATTGGATGTTTTCAGAATTTATTAGGTATATGTCTACCAGGCTTTTTCAGGAGGACATACTCAATTTTCTCATCCCTAACATACCAAAATTGCGGCGCCTCTATTCTAGAAATAGTATAATGTTATCATGACGTCACTTTCACAAGCAGGATAGCTCCAATTTACAAATACATGTATTCAGGCACGATAGCTCCAATTTACAAATACATGTATTCAGGCGGTAGTTTGTATACGAGTCATTATCAGAAATTGGCCGATTTTCATTTGACAAAAAGGTAGAAATCAACTTGTCACAATAGAACTTTCTCTTACAAAAAATCATAAAACTAACATCCAGATTACAGGAACAGTGGCCTGTAATGATAGGAAATGATTTTTTTGCATATTATGAGGAAACTTTTAGAGCATATACATCCTAAATGTCTGTGGTGTTAGCAACTTTTAAAATATATTTAGATCTACTTTAATATATATTTTTATAGATGATTCAACATTTTCATAAAAGTTTTGTCATATTTAAGCCATTTAAACAAAGAAAAGTCAGAAAGATATAATTATGGTCATCACAGAAGGATTTTCAATTGCGGTATTGTGAATAGTAGGCACATATTACTGTTTCAAATATGATTGTTGTTTATTGGATTGAAATATTTCAATACTTGTGTCAATTAAGGCACAATTGATATTAACAAAACTATTAATCTAAATCAATTTGTAAGATAATTGTAACAGAAATTTGGAAAAAAATGATATTTTTATATGAAATAACATGACAGACATTTTGGGAGAAGTAAACAGAGATACATTATAAAAAAGTTTTATTGTGAAATGGAACAATTATTTGTTATATTCTTTTATATAGCTTTTAAATGTAAGCTAGCTGCTGTTAAACTCACTGGACAAATTCAACCAATTAAAAAAAGTTTTTTGGTTAATTTAATTATAGAAAAAAATGTTTAAAGGACTATAGACAAAGTCTGTTTGAGTATCTGTGGTGAATTACATCAAGTGTTTTCAGATTAGTTTCAATAGGAGGTGATTATATTGTCCCAAGATTTCACTTTGTTCATCCTCTCCAACCTCACCATTGTCTGTCCTGTCTTCAACCTCACCACTGTGTCCTCTCTCCAACCTTACCACTGTCTGTCCTGTCTCCAACCTCACCATTGTCTGTCCTGTCTTCAACCTCACCACTGTCTGTCTTCTCTCCAACCTCATCACTGTCTGTCCTCTCTCCAACCTCACCACTGTGTCCTCTCTCCAACCTTACCACTGTCTGTCCTGTCTCCAACCTTACCACTGTCTGTCCTGTCTCCAACCTTACCAATGTCTCTCCTCTCTCCAACCTCACCACTGTCTGTCCTCTCTCCAACCTCACCATTGTCTGTCCTCTCTCCAACCTCATCACTGTCTGTCCTCTCTCCAACCTTACCACTGTCTGTCCTCTCTCCAACCTCATCAATATCTGTCCTCTCCCCAACCTCACAAATGTCTGTTTGTCTCCAACCTCACAAATGTCTGTTTGTCTCCAACCTCATCACTGTCTGTCCTGTATCCAACCTCATCATTATTTGTCCTCTCTCCAACCTTACCACTGTCTGTCCTCTCTCCAACCTCATCAATGTCTGTCCTCTCTCCTACCTCACGAATGTCTGTTTGTCTCCAACCTCATCACTGTCTGTCCTCTCTCCAACCTCATCAATGTCTGTCCTCTCTCTAACCTCATCAATGTCTGTCCTCTCTCTAACCTCATCATTGTCTGTCCTCTCTCCAACCTTACCACTGTCTGTCCTCTCTCCAACCTCATCAATGTCTGTCTTCTCTCCAACCTCATCAATGTCTGTTCTCTCTCCAACCTCATCAATGTATGTTCTCTCTCCAACCTCATCAATGTCTGTCTTCTCTCCAACCTTACCACTGTCTGTCCTGTCTCCAACCTCACCACTGTCTGTTCTCTCTTTCCAACCTCACCATTGTCTGTCCTGTCTCCCATCTCACCACTGTCTGTCTTCTCTCCAACCTCACCACTGTCTGTCCTCTCTCCAACCTCATCAATGTATGTCCTCTCTCCAACCTCATCAATGTCTGTCTTCTCTCCAACCTCACCACTGTCTGTCCTGTCTCCAATCTCACCACTGTCTGTCCTGTCTCCAACCTCACCACTGTCTGTCCTGTCTCCAACCTCACCACTGTCTGTCCTGTCTCCAATCTCACCACTGTCTGTCCTCTCTCCAACCTCACCATTGTCTGTCCTGTCTCCATTCTCACCACTGTCTGTCTTCTCTCCAACCTCACCACTGTCTGTCCTGTCTCCAATCTCACCACTGTCTGTCTTCTCTCCAACCTTACCACTGTCTGTCCTGTCTCCAATCTCACCACTGTCTGTCCTGTCTCCAACCTCATCATTGTCTGTCCTCTCTCCAACCTCACCATTGTCTGTCTTCTCTCCAACCTCACCACTGTCTGTCCTGTCTCCAACCTCACCACTGTCTGTCCTGTCTCCAACCTCACCCCTGTCTGTCCTCCCTCCAACCTTACCACTGTCTGTCTTCTCTTCAACCTCACCACTGTCTGTCCTGTCTCCAACCTCATCACTGTCTGTCCTGTCTCCATCCTCACCACTGTCTGTCCTGTCCTCCAACCTCACCCCTGTCTGTCCTCTCCTCCAACCTCATCAATGTCTGTCCTCTCTCCAACCTCACCACTGTCTGTCCTGTCTCCAACCTCATCATGGTCTGTCCTGTCTCCAACCTCACCACTGTCTGTCCTCTCTCCAACCTCACCACTGTCTGTCCTCTCTCCAACCTCACCACTGTCTGTCCTCTCTCCAACCTCACCATTGTCTGTCCTGTCTCCAACCTCACCACTGTCTGTCCTCTCTCCAACCTCACGAATGTCTGTCTGTCTCCAACCTCACCACTGTGTCCTCTCTCCAACCTCATCACTGTCTGTCCTCTCTCCTACCTCACCACTGTCAAATTGATTATATGTTACAGTTAATTACTTTTTTAATCCATATACAATTTTCAACATTTAAAGTTTTGTTTTCATCTTCATATTCCTTTTTGTATTATTCACTTAAAAGGAACAATCAATTTGGGAATAACCAGTCCTTTACCCATTTTTTACAAATAAAAAAAAGGAAGAAAATGATGTTATCAAATTTCAAAGCAATTTGCTTTAGTGTGATTTTGTATAAACAGCTTGTATTGGGCTGTTTTCCAAAAGTATGTACCTATTTTAGTTCTGAACAAGATTATAAAAATTAGATTTAATAATGTCTCTAGTGTTACCATGGTTTTGTCTTTCATGTTATCAAATCTTTTGAAAACATTCAATAGTTTTTGAAAATAATTTTGATTGCTGTTTATATAGGGGAAATAAGTTGAGTTATAATCGATATTTTGTTATTTCAACTTAAAATTTCTACTATTGCATGAATATGCCAAAATACACCACAGACAGTAACACCACGGATAGTAACACCACAGACGGTAATACCACGGACGGTAACACCACCAACGGTAACACCACCAACGGTAACACCACCGACGGTAACACCAGGGACAGTAACACCACAGACAGTAACACCACAGACGGTAACACCACGGATAGTAACACCACCGACAGTAACACCACGGACAGTAACACCACGGACAGTAACACCACCGACGGTAACAACACCGACGGTAACACCACAGACAGTAACACCACGGACAGTAACACCACCGACGGTAACACCACGGACGGTAACACCACAGACAGTAACACCACCGACAGTAACACCACCGACAGTAACACCACCGACAGTAACACCACCGACAGTAACACCACAGACAGTAACACCACCAACAGTAACACTACAGACAGTAACACCACCAACAGTAACACTACAGACGGTAACACCACGGACGGTAACACCACGGACAGTAACACCACAGACAACACACCGCGGACAGTAACACCACCGACAGTAACACCACCGACAGTAACACCACCGACAGTAACACCAGGGACAGTAACACCACAGACATGAACCACAGACAGTAACACCAGGGACAGTAACACCACGGACGGTAACACCACGGACGGTAACACCACAGACAGTAACACCACCGACAGTAACACCACCGACAGTAACACCACCGACAGTAACACCAGGGACAGTAACACCACCGACAGTAACACCAGGGACAGTAACACCACAGACGGTAAAACCACCGACGGTAACACTACAGACGGTAACACCACCGACGGTAACACCACAGACAACACACCACGGACAGTATAACACCACAGACAGTAACACCACAGACAGTAACACTACAGACGGTAACACCACGGACGGTAACACCATGGACAGTAACACCACGGACAACACACCGCGGACATTAACACCACCGACGGTGACACCACTGACAGTAACACCAAGGACGGTAACACCACGAACAGTAACACCACCGACGGTAACATCACCGACAGTAACAACACAGACAGTAACACACAGTAACACCACAGACATGAACCACAGACAGTAACACCACCGACAGTAACACCAGGGACAGTAACACCACAGACATGAACCACAGACAGTAACACCAGGGACAGTAACACCACGGACGGTAACACCACGGACGGTAACACCACAGACAGTAACACCACCGACAGTAACACCACCGACAGTAACACCACCGACAGTAACACCAGGGACAGTAACACCACCGACAGTAACACCAGGGACAGTAACACCACAGACGGTAAAACCACCGACGGTAACACTACAGACGGTAACACCACCGACGGTAACACCACAGACAACACACCACGGACAGTATAACACCACAGACAGTAACACCACAGACAGTAACACTACAGACGGTAACACCACGGACGGTAACACCATGGACAGTAACACCACGGACAACACACCGCGGACATTAACACCACCGACGGTGACACCACTGACAGTAACACCAAGGACGGTAACACCACGAACAGTAACACCACCGACGGTAACATCACCGACAGTAACAACACAGACAGTAACACACGACAGTAACACCACAGACATGAACCACAGACAGTAACACCACGGACAGTAACACCACCGACAGTAACATCACCGACAGTAACAACACAGACAGTAACACACAGTAACACAACAGACATGAGCCACAGATGGTAACACCACAGACAGTCACGGACGGTAACACAATAGACATTTATCATAATAATCTAGCTCATCTTGAATTTGCTAATGCTTATACACATTTATAGGTTATAAATAAACTTTCAATCACTGTACTAGTTCTGACAAATTTCAAAATATCATTTATAAGATTTCCTTTTGCAAAAATTATGGTAACATCACAGACATTCAAAATGCACGAATGGGAAGGGTATTTACATTGGATGGAAGTATTTTTTTTTCTCTGTTTTAAAATGCTGTCTGTATGCCATACTGGTGTGTACAGGAATTGAAACTGCTTCCAATGCATCATGGGAATTACATGAGCAAGTTGGTAAACATCTTCATTTGAACCAAAATGTGGTAAGGTAACATGACAGACATGGATATCTTGGACATACTATTTTCCCCGATTTAAATAGGAAAGACAATAAAATATATTTAAATTTCACAATGTAACTTAAATTTGAATATCTTTAATTGCCAAAAAATATATACATGTATACATTAATATCATTTCAGAAACCATATAAAATTCTTTCAACAATCAGGCAGCCCTACCAATGGACAACATAGGATTTCATTTTTTGGAATAATATTTTAATTATTTTCTCAAAAACTTCTCATTAAAATGTCATCATTTTAGTAATAACGGTATTATGTTAGAAAAAAATGCTGGAATCATTTCTAGCGTTTTTTATGTCT
The DNA here is from genome assembly GCF_902652985.1 of Pecten maximus. Classification (NCBI taxonomy): domain Eukaryota; kingdom Metazoa; phylum Mollusca; class Bivalvia; order Pectinida; family Pectinidae; genus Pecten; species Pecten maximus. The sequence continues at coordinate 2,970,453 of NC_047019.1, read as the reverse complement.
CATCACATTAAATTTGTTCAAAATGCATGGTCACAAAATCGGCCAATATCCAACTACATATATTACTTCTCCTGTCAATTTTCTGTCCCCAATTCAATGGTCTGGAGAGTAATGGGATGTTTTTTACAACTGTTGTTTAACTTCAGGCACTAATCCCTAGTTGGCTTGAGAGACCAGAACCAGTTCCATCCAGACATCAACATCTGGTGAGTTTGAACATCACTTGATCCAGTCGGATTATTAGTATTCAATTTCATATCAAATGCCTCAATAAAAATTATAGTAGTACTTTCAATATTTGGTTGAAAACATGATACAATTTTTTTAAGATAAAAAAATTTATACAAATTTGATATGTATATTTATCACAACAGCATAAAGATTGGATGTTTTCTGAATTTATTAGGTATATGTCTACCAGGCTTTTTCAGGAGAACATACTCAATTTTCTCATCCCTAACATACCAAAATTGCGGCGCCTCTATTCTAGAAATAGTATAATGTTATCATGACGTCACTTTCACAAGCAGGATAGCTCCAATTTACAAATACATGTATTCAGGCACGATAGCTCCAATTTACAAATACATGTATTCAGGCGGTAGTTTGTATACGAGTCATTATCAGAAATTGGCCGATTTTCATTTGACAAAAAGGTAGAAATCAACTTGTCACAATAGAACTTTCTCTTTCAAAAAATCATAAAACTAACATCCAGATTACAGGAACAGTGGCCTGTAATGATAGGAAATGATTTTTTTGCATATTATGAGGAAACTTTTAGAGCATATACATCCTAAATGTCTGTGGTGTTAGCAACTTTTAAAATATATTAAGATCTACTTTAATACATATTTTTATAGATGATTCAACATTTTCATAAAAGTTTTGTCATATTTAAGCCATTTAAATAAAGAAAAGTAAAAAAGATATAATTATGGTCATCACAGAAGGATTTTCAATCGCGGTATTGTGAATAGTAGGCACATATTACTGTTTCAAATATGATTGTTGTAAATTGGATTGAAATATTTCAATACTTGTGTCAATTAAGGCACAATTGATATTAACAAAACTATTAATCTAAATCAATTTGTAAGATAATTGTAACAGAAATTTGGAAAAAAATGATATTTTTATATGAAATAACATGACAGACATTTTGGGAGAAGTAAACAGAGATACATTATAAAAAAGTTTTATTGTGAAATGGAACAATTATTTGTTATATTCTTTTATAAGCTTTTAAATGTAAGCTAGCTGCTGTTAAACTCACTGGACAAATTCAACCAATTAAAAAAAGTTTTTTGGTTAATTTAATTATAGAAAAAAATGTTTAAAGGACTATAGACAAAGTCTGTTTGAGTATCTGTGGTGAATTACATCAAGTGTTTTCAGATTAGTTTCAATAGGAGGTGATTATATTGTCCCAAGATTTCACTTTGTTCATCCTCTCCAACCTCACCACTGTGTCCTCTCTCCAACCTTACCACTGTCTGTCCTGTCTCCAACCTTACCACTGTCTGTCCTGTCTCCAACCTTACCAATGTCTCTCCTCTCTCCAACCTCACCACTGTCTGTCCTCTCTCCAACCTCATAAATGTCTGTCCTCTCTCCAACCTCACCATTGTCTGTCCTCTCTCCAACCTCATCACTGTCTGTCCTCTCTCCAACCTTACCACTGTCTGTCCTCTTTCCAACCTCATCAATATCTGTCCTCTCCCCAACCTCACAAATGTCTGTTTGTCTCCAACCTCACAAATGTCTGTTTGTCTCCAACCTCATCACTGTCTGTCCTGTATCCAACCTCATCATTATTTGTCCTCTCTCCAACCTTACCACTGTCTGTCCTCTCTCCAACCTCATCAATGTCTGTCCTCTCTCCTACCTCACGAATGTCTGTTTGTCTCCAACCTCATCACTGTCTGTCCTCTCTCCAACCTCATCAATGTCTGTCATCTCTCAAACCTCATCAATGTCTGTCCTCTCTCTAACCTCATCATTGTCTGTCCTCTCTCCAACCTTACCACTGTCTGTCCTCTCTCCAACCTCATCAATGTCTGTCTTCTCTCCAACCTCATCAATGTCTGTTCTCTCTCCAACCTCATCAATGTATGTTCTCTCTCCAACCTCATCAATGTCTGTCTTCTCTCCAACCTTACCACTGTCTGTCCTGTCTCCAACCTCACCACTGTCTGTTCTCTCTTTCCAACCTCACCATTGTCTGTCCTGTCTCCCATCTCACCACTGTCTGTCTTCTCTCCAACCTCACCACTGTCTGTCCTCTCTCCAACCTCATCAATGTATGTCCTCTCTCCAACCTCATCAATGTCTGTCTTCTCTCCAACCTCACCACTGTCTGTCCTGTCTCCAATCTCACCACTGTCTGTCCTGTCTCCAACCTCACCACTGTCTGTCCTGTCTCCAACCTCACCACTGTCTGTCCTGTCTCCAATCTCACCACTGTCTGTCCTGTCTCCAATCTCACCACTGTCTGTCCTCTCTCCAACCTCACCATTGTCTGTCCTGTCTCCATTCTCACCACTGTCTGTCTTCTCTCCAACCTCACCACTGTCTGTCCTGTCTCCAATCTCACCACTGTCTGTCTTCTCTCCAACCTTACCACTGTCTGTCCTGTCTCCAATTTCACCACTGTCTGTCCTGTCTCCAACCTCATCATTGTCTGTCCTCTCTCCAACCTCACCATTGTCTGTCTTCTCTCCAACCTCACCACTGTCTGTCCTGTCTCCAACCTCACCACTGTCTGTCCTGTCTCCAACCTCACCCCTGTCTGTCCTCCCTCCAACCTTACCACTGTCTGTCTTCTCTTCAACCTTACCATTGTCTGTCTTCTCTCCAACCTCACCACTGTCTGTCCTGTCTCCAACCTCACCACTGTCTGTCCTGTCTCCAACCTCACCCCTGTCTGTCCTCCCTCCAACCTCATCAATGTCTGTCCTCTCTCCAACTTCACCACTGTCTGTCCTGTCTCCAACCTCATCATGGTCTGTCCTGTCTCCAACCTCACCACTGTCTGTCCTCTCTCCAACCTCACCACTGTCTGTCCTCTCTCCAACCTCACCACTGTCTGTCCTCTCTCCAACCTCACGAATGTCTGTCTGTCTCCAACCTCACCACTGTGTCCTCTCTCCAACCTCACGAATGTCTGTCTGTCTCCAACCTCACCACTGTGTCCTCTCTCCAACCTCATCACTGTCTGTCCTCTCTCCTACCTCACCACTGTCAAATTGATTATATGTTACAGTTAATTACTTTTTTAATCCATATACAATTTTCAACATTTAAAGTTTTGTTTTCATCTTCATATTCCTTTTTGTATTATTCACTTAAAAGGAACAATCAATTTGGGAATAACCAGTCCTTTACCCATTTTTTACAAATAAAAAAAAGGAAGAAAATGATGTTATCAAATTTCAAAGCAATTTGCTTTAGTGTGATTTTGTATAAACAGCTTGTATTGGGCTGTTTTCCAAAAGTATGTACCTATTTTAGTTCTGAACAAGATTATAAAAATTAGATTTAATAATGTCTCTAGTGTTACCATGGTTTTGTCTTTCATGTTATCAAATCTTTTGAAAACATTCAATAGTTTTTGAAAATAATTTTGATTGCTGTTTATATAGGGGAAATAAGTTGAGTTATAATCAATATTTTGTTATTTCAACTTAAAATTTCTACTATTGCATGAATATGCCAAAATACACCACAGACAGTAACACCACGGATAGTAACACCACAGACGGTAACACCACGGACGGTAACACCACCAACGGTAACACCACCAACGGTAACACCACAGACAGTAACACCACAGACGGTAACACCACGGATAGTAACACCACCGACAGTAACACCACAGACAGTAACACCACCGACAGTAACACCACCGACAGTAACACCAGGGACAGTAACACCACAGACATGAACCACAGACAGTAACACCAGGGACAGTAACACCACGGACGGTAACACCACCGACAGTAACACCACGGACAGTAACACCACAGACAGTAACACCACGGACAGTAACACCACCGACAGTAACACCACAGACAGTAACACCACGGACGGTAACACCACGGACAGTAACACCAGGGACAGTAACACCACAGACAGTAACACCACCGACAGTAACACCACCGACAGTAACACCACCGACAGTAACACCACGGACGGTAACACCACGGACAGTAACACCAGGGACAGTAACACCACAGACAGTAACACCACCGACAGTAACACCACAGACAGTAACACAACTGACGGTAACACCACCGACGGTAACACCACGGACAGTAACACCACCGACGGTAACAACACCGACGGTAACACCACAGACAGTAACACCACGGACGGTAACACCACGGACAATAACACCACCGACAGTAACACCACAGACAGTAACACCACGGACAGTAACACCAGGGACAGTAACACCAGGGACAGTAACACCACAGACGGTAACAACACCGACGGTAACACCACCGACGGTAACACCTCCGACAGTAACACCACGGACAGTAACACCACAGACAGTAACACCAGGGACAGTAACACCACAGACAGTAACACCACAGACAGTAACACCAGGGACAGTAACAACACCGACAGTAACACTACAGACGGTAACACCACCGACAGTAAAACCACCGACAGTAACACTACAGACGGTAACACCACAGACAGTAACACCACCGACAGTAACACCACTGACAGTAACACCACCGACAGTAACACCACCGACAGTAACAACACGGACAGTAACACCAGGGACAGTAACACCACCGACAGTAACACCACCGACAGTAAAACCACCGACAGTAACACTACAGACGGTAACACCACCGACAGTAACACCACGGACAGTAACACCACCGACAGTAACACCACCGACAGTAACAACACGGACAGTAACACCAGGGACAGTAACACCACCGACAGTAACACCACAGACAGTAACACCACGGACAGTAACACCACAGACAGTAACACCACGGACGGTAACACCAGGGACGAAAAAAC